>NC_143397.1:62967366-63184151 GCF_052110815.1 Crocodylus siamensis
AGCGGAGAGCCTATATACTACTCCTGTGTAATTGTCACTTTGCCCAGCAGCTTGTTGAGCTCTCATCATTGAGGGTGACCAGCTGCAGGTGGCATCTTCTTGTCCCACACTGCGTTGCCTGCCAGTTCCAAAATCTCAGCTGTTAGGCACTCCAGCATAGTGGCCAGGTAGATGGGTGTGCCGGTTTCTGTCTGCTGTGTGTACTTGCCCTTGCACAGAAGGCCCACAGGGAACTGCTGCCTGGCCTCCAACGACCACCGCTTGGTCTTGGCCCTGGCCCTGGCCCATGCCTTTTTCCCACCCTGCTTACCAAGGCCTGCAATTCTTTTCACAGTACAAAGACCGAACATAGGTTGAAGAAGAGGCAATGTCCACAGAGACTGGGGGAGATGGACCTGTGGCCTGACCCAGCAAAATGAGAGTTCTTATGTTCAGAATCAGGCCCTGTATTGCAGTATGTCTGTGTTGTTCTCCCCCTGAATTACATTCTAACTTACAGAACTTTAGGCGTGGCAAAAGCGGATGTATGTTAAAGTTGACTGTTGCTTGATTATTGGCACTGGTACTCTCTCAAAAGAGAACTAGATGGTCAGCACTGTGCACAGATGGTTATATAGTAATAGTAGCTGTCTTCTGGTTGTAAAAGCAGCTCCGGGGGCGGTCCTTTGTAAACAGGGTTGGGGCCTTTCCTTTATGAAGGAAGCTTCTGCTTTACTGATCACCGGCCTGTTGCCTAATTAACACCATTGCACATTTACTCCTTTTTATTCAGTGATTTATTAAATGACAAGGAGACTCAGGAGATGGCCCAGATGGTTTTTATTACCCTGGCATCAACAGTTTGCCATTTTATAAGGAAGGAAGCACTAAAGGAAAATACAAGACATGATTTTTGTCCCTTAACCTAATTTTTTCCTTAGAGAAGTGATTCTCAACCTGGGTGCCTTGATATCCTTTCAGGTATGCTGTAGGCAGCCACACACTGTTAGGTGTGCAAAAGTGATTCACAAACTAAACCCACAGGATGCCTGTAGATGTGAAGGAGTCTGCTCCAATGCACTGTAATTACAGTGTGTCAGAGCAGATTAGATTAATAGAGTCTGCTGGAGCATGCTAATTAGCACAGCCCAGCAGCCTCCGCCTCTCGTGTATTCAGCATCTCCGCACTTCAGAATGGCAAAGCAAGGACTTTAAAGCTCATCGAACGACCTTCAGTTAAAGTGCCTCTGCCACCATTTTGAAGTGTGGGATGCTGAATCCATGCTGCAGGTGCTTTAATAAGTGCAGCTCTCGGAGCCACTCTGATTGAAGTACCTTCACCCCTGGAGCACGTGTAAAAATGTCCATAGACTGCATGTAGGAATCCATAGTGTCAAAAACATTCTGACCTGTTGTGGTCTTTCTGAGTTCTTTGCAACAGAAAAACTGCTATATTATTTTATGTGTCAAAAAACTTAAGAGCTGGGGTGTCTCAGATCAATGAAGGGGTGCCTTGAGTCAAAAAGGCTGAGAACCCCTGTGCTGAAGCCACAAAACACTAATGATATATCATCTAAGTCTTCTTATAGTCCAAGTATGTGCCAGGCAGGATATGCTGGCCACTCTATTCTCCCACATGGCCTCCTTGTTCTATTTTCTTCTTTAAAGTGGCAGCTTGTTTGTTCCCAGTGACATCCTGTACACCAGGTGCCTTGATACCTATCCATGATTCTAGTCATTTGTGCCCCTTCCAGCAGACGTCTTTGTCAGTATTATCCCCGGTTAGAGGGAATTCCACAAGTTTGCCACAGCAGGGCTCTCCTTTGGGGAATCACTGGAAATCTCATCAGAGGCAGAAGTAGGGTAACTGACTGCATTTCTGATGTCTTGTGCTGCCCTTTGCACCCTAGCTTAAGTCCTATTTATTGACAGAGGTTATGGAGATGGTGCAGAGAAGGGAAACTTGCTGGTAAAGATTGCACAAACATTGTAATTTTGTTATCAGGTGTACCTCCTACCTCCCTTTCCAACTTCCAAGGCCCCATTTTCCCAGCGTGAACACTTTTGCTAATCCTCAGGTCTGTTAGCCTGTGGCCCCCTCAAAACTACTACAGTGATTCTCTACTAGGGTGCTGTGTCTTCTTGGAATGCCTTGAAATCCATTCAAGGGTATCACAGTCTGCCATGCAGTGTTAACACTGCTAGGTGTGCAAACTTGATTCAGAAGTTAAATCTAGAGATTTTAAATGAGAATCCATAGTGTGGAAAACATTTTGACCTGTTGTGGTCTTTCTGAATTCTTTGCAACAAAAGAATTACTCTGTTATTGTTCTGTAGTAAAAAAATGAGTGAAAACTGAGAGCTGGAAGTTTCTGAGGGGTGCGCCAAGTCTAACAACTTTGAGAATCACTGCACTAGAGGCATGTCAGATTTAGCACCTGCCTCAGAAGGGCAAGCTACATTGCTCTAACAACTTAAACGTCCCCACTTCATGCCTTATGTTAATATGGGACACTAAGACAACACATACATCCAATACATCCTACTACTGCTTTGAATCCTTGTTTCTGGCCTTGTAACTTTTCATATACAATGGCACTATGTTTACTTTACTTGTGAGACTGTCCATAGGGAATGCAATTTACTAAAGAGTTCAGAGTTTAGACTGTGTGTTTAAGTGTGATTTTTGAGGAATTGGATGCATGCATTTACACGTATATTGGAATAGGATTTTAGTTGCAGAGTGAAGTAGTCTGAGTATTGTTGAGCATGGGGCTGTCTAGATGTTAAGACTTGGAATCAGTGTTTATATTTGCATATCTAGTAACTTTCTTGACTTTATGACTGCAGTGACAGTGTTTTACATCTAAAAAACCTGTGCAATACAGAGACATTGCTAAGCTAATATTTTTTTCTTTGCCAAATATTAGGGAACACAGTCCTTTGTAAACAAACTTTCACCTGCAGTATATCATAGAAGTGTAATTATTAGAGGTGCATGGATACATTGGTTCATATTGTATAGGCACTGATAAAAGGAACATTCACATTATCGGCAATTGGCTGTTTTTGGCTGATGCAGATGATAATGTCACTGATAAATACTGCATGCATGTGCACAGCTGCAGAATGCACTCAGCCAAGAGTGCAGCCCACCAGCTTGGAGAGCAGTGTCCAGCTGGTAAGTCATGGGAGGGAAGGGATGTCGGGGGGGGATGGAGGCCCCCGCTGTAAGGGAGGGAGTGGGGTTGGGGCTGGGGCTGGAGCAGGGGCAGGTGCTGCACAGCTGGGGTGGGGTGTGAGATGAAGCTGTGGCTTGTCCAGGGTCAGGGGGGAGTGGCTCCTGCCACTGCACACACCCTGGGGAAGGCATGGGGGACATGTGCCCCCCCAGTTCTGTGCATGGGGTGAGGGTGGGCTGCTGCTGCAGGCTCAGAGCTGGAGACTGTGCCAGCCTTTTGGAGGGGCAGGGGGCCAGGTGGGTGGCAGCGCCGGAAGTGGGGAGATACAGTGAATTTTAGGGTAGCCATAACCTACCCCATATCCCCCATTCCCAGTGCCACCACTGTCCACCCCACCCCACCTGGCACAAGCATAGCCCGGCTCCATCCCAACCCCCTGCTGGGAAGAGGCTGGAAGAGCCGAGCGTGCAGTGGTGGCCCACCCTCCCCCTATGCACATATGCCCCCCATGCCTCCCCCAGGGTTGCACACAGTAGCAGGAACCACCCCCCCTGCACCCCCTGGACAAGGCATGGCTCTGTCCCACGTTCTGCCTCCCTCGGCTGTGCAGTACCTGCCCCAGTCCCACTATCTCCCTCACCATGGGAACCTTGATCTGCCCCCCCACACTCCTTCTCTACCCTCCTTGCCCCTTCCCCCTGAACAGACTTACTAGCTGAATGCTGCTGTCCAAGCTGCCCAGTTGTGTTTTGGCAATCAGACTGGTATCGGCTGATATGATTAGTTAATAATTGGCCACTGGTATTGGCCCCAAAAATCTTTATTGGTGCACCCCTAGTTATTACCAGTACTATTAACAATAATAACAATATAATAGCTGGGGAAAATTCTGCCAAAATATTTGGAAGTGAAATTCTCACAAAAGTAAAGTGTCGTTTGCTGATTTTTGTACATCAAGCCATCAGAAATACCTGATAGAAATATATACATGACAAATACACACATAAATACATGATATGAACAGCAGAGACTTCCTGTGTTAGCAGGAGGGTGATTGTGCCCAAAAGCTTGCAAAGAACTTTCTTCCAGCTACTTAGTTGGTCTAATAAAAGATACCACATCTACCCAAAGAACCTTGCCTGACATAAATAAGGAATGCAAATCAAAACAAGTAAACTAATTTTAAAAAATCAACTTTATAAAGCTAAGGAGCAGTGAATTGGTGAAGATTATGCAATGATTCATAGCAGAACTAGGATTAACCTGTTTTTGGCTTTCAACTTGCTGAATAGCCCACTATAGCAGTCTGATTTTACAGATACCTCAAAAATCCAGAAATGCATACGCACAAACGGGAAGAATAAAACAAAAAAATCCTTGAGATAAAATTAGACTTTGAAACAGAAAAGGGTCTCATGATTTATTGTAATTGTGCATAGGTTTGTTGGCAGCCAGTTCTTATGTAAATCTTTACTGATACCATTCTGGAAAAATTAACATATACTGACAACATTTTTTATAAGAAAAAGTAGGTAAGTCAGCCTGAGAGAAAAGAACAGTTATAATTTATTGCTGTAAATTTCTTCTGATTTTCTGCATTCTTTCCTCCTTGTCAGACATCTCTATATAGAATGATACCTGTCCAACTTTTGAATTTTAAGTCCAGGGAAAACAGTATTTTGCTTAATTTACACAAAACCTCCACTTAGACCTCTAATAATTCCAATTAACCCCACATGGATGTATTTTTAGTACACACATTCATTCTGTTCTTTTTGTTGCTCTTTGTTCATTATAACCAGGGATCCGGGTTTTCCGTTTCCTACGGGAAAACAGAGAAAAATACGGATTTCCCCCTTTAGCGGAGGAAATCATGGATTTCTCATTTTAACAGCAAAACCCGTGGATTTTTGTAGTTTTGCAAAGACCTTTCTGCAGTCTGGCAGAATTCTAGCGTGCAAGGGGCTGGGAGGGAGCGGGAGGAGGGTGGTCAGGCAGGGGGTGCCATGTACATGTGTATATGCACATGGTTGCCAGGCAGCCTGGAACTGCTCCTGTAGGTAAGTGGGGAGGTGGGGTAATTGAGGCCCCTATAGGGAGGGAGCAGGGGAGTTGGACAGGGCTGGGAGTGTGCAGAGCTCCCCACCCTTCCCCCGCCCAAGTTTGCAGCTGGGCTCCATCCACTGCAACATCTGTTGCCTTCAGCTGGGGGTAGGGGTCCCTGGCTCGGTAGCCCTGGCAGCTGGGATCCCTAATTATAATGCTCCCTGACCCTTGCTACCTCTCCCCCCACAAATCCTAGTAAAGAAGTGGTTATTTTACCAGATCAGTGTTACGAAATCTGACAACGGTATACCATCAACTTTACTACCACAGAACAAAACCAGAAACAAAACAAAGACAACAAAAAACTACTGAGCCAAAAAACTGAAGACCAGAAATTTTTAAAAGTGTTAACATGGTATATTTTGTGAAATTTAAAGGAGCAAAAAGATCTGGACTCAACTGTTCCATTTTATTCTTACCTCACCATGTTGTATTATCAGAATGTAGAACTGTGATCTATTTAAAAATTCTTCAGTAATGTCCAGAGAATAGAGTAAAAAGAAATCTTTGTTGCAGATTTAAGTGAATGCTTTGCTTACCTACTTTTTTTGTGCATTTTTGATGTTTTTGATGGATTATGCTTGTGTGTTTTGTTTTGTTTTGTTTTGTTTTTTTGCTTTAACGTTTCTTCAACCAAGTGCAACTGTACTTTGTTGTTTTCTCTTCATTCAGCAAGAGGTAATCATTTAGCAGTTTCCTGCGTCTGCTTCCCTTGCAGTTTGGGCTGTAAAAATTTCATTCTCTTTCTGTAGGATAGATGTGTTTTGGGGGACATCAGTTGTAAATGTGAACAAGGGTATGTTAATGATTGACAGTGATGAACTTAAAAGGAGGATTAGGTGGGTCAGGGCTATTTAGGGTGCAGCATCCTTTAGCTCTATGTCATCAGCTCCAATCTAGACTAGGTTGGTAGCAGTAAAGCCATTATCTTCTGCAACCTGTTTAGTGCCTTTACTGACAGTAGTGGTTAAAGTTTTAGTGCTTAAATGTCCATGTTGACCTTAGTGGTCAAATGTCCACAGATTCATAGATGTAGGCTGGGAAGGGACCTAAGTAGATCATCAATTCCGACCCCCTGCCCTGGGCAGGAAAGAATGCTGGGCTCATATGACCCCAACTAGGTAATTAGCAAGCCTCCTCTTAAAGACCCCCAAGGTAGGAGCCAGCACCACTTCCTTTGGAAGTTGGTTCCAGATCCTAGCCATGTTGTTGTTGGCAGTTTAGCAGACAGGCAAAAGGTTTGATTGACATGGAAAGTGAATTATACTTTTACCTTCTTCTCCCTTCCAATCAAAATTGAAGCATGGTGGTGTGGGGAAGCTCATCTGCCTGTACAGTACTTTAACTCTTCTGTAGTGGAAGAGGATATAAATGACCACACAGGAGCCATTCATGATCTGTTTATTTATAGAAAGTGGTCTAACACTACTAGGGATATTAGTTATGTACTAAATCAAGCTTTGGGATACAGAACATAAGTTTGCAAAAGCATAGCTTGTTGACACCACACAACAAGTTTCTGTAGCACCCACAACACCAAAGGGAGTCCAGTGTGGAGCTGGCCCTGCTTCTCAGTGCTTTGTATTATTTACTCAGAACAAAGCAGCTGGAAAGTTGTCCTTAAGGGGGCCAGATGAAAAATCCATGACTGACTTGGAAAGTTGGGAGAATCAGTGCCAGAATAACAGGAACAAGAAAGGTGTCATAAAGGTAGCTCTGCGTATCTTGCCTTTCAGCTGTGTTGGATTAAGTCAGGTAAGTGTGGGAAGTATGTTTTGCCTACAATAGTCTACACACAGGATATTCACTGCTCCAAATAGTGTGTTATGTACTCAGATCAAAAGTAGTATAAGGCCCCCTGGAATGTGACCTGAAGTGCTTGCTATATTTTACTGGAAATGTTAGTACTCAAAATCTTCCAGATAACAATAATATTTTGCTTAGTACCACTTTATAACTGAGAGTTTTCATTCCCACATGCAATATGTGTTTTGAAGATTCAGTTACAGATTGTGAAAGTAATAAGTCTTGGCAATCCAAGAAAGGCTAGAACTCAGAACAAATAGTGGTTTGATAAAGAAGGCTAGGAAGAGGAGTTATGGCAGAAAATATTACATGCATTATTTTGCATGTAATAAAAAGTGTTCTAGTACTTGGGGGTTAGCTCATTTCTTACCAGGTGAAGTAATGCTATTTGGAATAACTGACACTATCATGATTTATTTTTTAAAGTTCTGTTATCTGCCTGGTGGGACTTGCTTGGAATACTGCTTTGATTGTATTTGGCTAACATAGGCAGTGTTACCCAAAATTTGTTAACATAGCTTACAAAAAGAATGCAAAGAAAAGAAACCTATATGCAAAAACACAGGAGTTATGAAAGGAATTCATTAGTCTGCTTATGCATTGCTAAGTTTCTATGAAGTAATATTCCGTTTGGATAATTTGTGTCAGGTCATAGATGTGCAGTATGGAGTAAAGTTTGCTAGCAATTCAGCTAACAAAGAAAACAAGAAAAAATAAACAGTGACTTATAGTGCCCCTGGGCAGATATCAACATGTGTAAAATAATCACTATTTACATAGTGTACATGAAGCATTTTTGGTTTGTTTCATTTTACTTGGGAACCTGCTGAAAAAATAACAAAAAATCATTTTTCTTATTTCTTGGCTCAGAATATATTGTTTTGTGCTTTTGAGCAAGAATTTTTGCAGCCATCAGGCCGATCTTGCTTAGGGTCTGTGTTAGTTCTCCTGGCACAGACCTGGGTACAAGGCTTCCCTGAGACAGGAATTCCACTGGGTTGGGGAGTTGGCAATAGTGAAAGGTACCCACAGTATCTCCTAGGACTAGCACTGAGTGACCAGATGGCAGGCACTACCTCAGATGTGGGCAGAACTCCCAGTTGTGAGGGAATATGTTTATGCCTTTGGTGAATTCTCCCAAGATATGCAGGGTGGGCAGGTATTTGAGGGCTTCCAATGCCATGGAAGGTTTTGTGATATAACATACTGACACGGTACATCCTATCATCATTGCACATTATGATTTACTTTAGTTCCACTCCATTAATGTTAACAATGTTGAGAGCATTGCATAGGTGGACTACTAGGTGTTTTCCGTATCCCTGTTGATTAGACTTGCTCTGAGCAGGATTAGATGACACGAGACACCTAACTGTGCAGTAGCCTAATTCTACTGCACAGTAGCGTGCAGGGCAGAAACCATGTTAATACACTAATGTGCAGTAGTATTTGACTTCTGCTCAGTTAACGTCAGTAAAAAGCTGTGACCCAGCGGTACTGCTCAGTAGCACCAGTTACTGTGCATTGATTTAGTATTTGGTTATACAGGCATTCCTCGGATTTATGACACAATTGGTTCCTGAAAACCACGTCTTAAGTCGAAACGTTGTAACTTGAAACCAATTTTCTCATAAGAAACAAGGTTATAAATGGGGGATTGGTTCCTGAACCAAGGCCCAATACCCTTTTTTCACTAAAAATACCCCAATATTTTGTACTCAATCAATTATAAATGAATAATATAGCTACATTAATGTATTGTAAATAGCAATCAAATTGATTTGGAAGGACTTTTTTGAGGTGACTTTGCTGGACTTTTTGAAAGGCTCTTGGTTGGACTGTTTGAAGGGCTCTTGGCTTCTCAGGAGTCTTCTCAGGAGTCTTGGCTGCAGGTTTTTCTGGAGTATTGTCTGCTTTCTTCGAGGTAGTGTTCAAGGAAGTTTGGACAGATGTTCTCCAAGGAGCTGAGCAACGCAGTGAACTTGTTCGCTGGCGTGGTGTTTCATCGCATCAAGCATTGTAAAGTCGAAACTGATGTCATAAAGTTGAAACAGGGTGTCAATTTATAAACGTTGTAAGTGTGAAATGTTATAACTCGAAACGTTGTAAGTTGACTGCCTGTACAAGTACCAACTTAATGTGCAATAACTACAATGTATCAATAAACATGTAGACACACCCACAGTGATTAAATGGTGATAGCAAAAGATCCATCTGCACAAGAACTCTGAAGGCCCTAACAGCAGGGGGCTGAGCTGGTCGTAGCAATGATACGAAAATTTTGAATTTCTGTCCTATAGACAAGTAAATTGCTACTTCCTCATAGTGGGTCTAATCCTGTGAGATGCTGAACATTTCCTGTGCTGTGTGAAAGTACTCGGTGAAATGAAGTAGTTGGAAACAGGCATGCTTGGTACCTTGCAAGAAGTTCTTGGCACCTTGCTGGATCAGGGGAGACATAAAATGCAACATCATTATATCACAATGCAAGTGTTTTGTATTGCAGGTTAAAAACAAAAATATTCATTTAAGCTTCATCTGGGATACCTTGGGTGCAACTACATGTTGCCGTACGGCAACATA
The DNA here is from genome assembly GCF_052110815.1 of Crocodylus siamensis. Taxonomy (NCBI): domain Eukaryota; kingdom Metazoa; phylum Chordata; order Crocodylia; family Crocodylidae; genus Crocodylus; species Crocodylus siamensis. The sequence continues at coordinate 62,977,023 of NC_143397.1, forward strand.
GCTACCCATTACGTCACCGTATGGCACACTACGCCAATACAGCGATCATGTGGATTGGGCAGTTACTGTACCATGCTTTAGTACTAAAGGAAGTACTAAAGCACAGCGCCGTGTAGATGCAGCCTTTATAAAAAATGCTAAGGTATCCAAACTGCAGTTTCTTTTTAATTAACTAGTTTGCTTGTATAAACCTAAGTGGAAAGAAAAACCACTCATATGTGATGTTGAAGGTAAGCCTGTTTGTAGCTAATATATTAGATTATTGTTTAAGAATATCTCAACCACGTGACAGATGTGAGCCTTGTAGTAGTGTCAAGACAAATAAGGCTAACAGTGAACTCTTGAATTAACAGAAGTTACAGCTTCCTCATGGCTGCATTAACTCATAGCTCAGTTTTCAAAGGTTTGTAAGTACTGTAGAAAGCTAAACATTTGTAAATTACTTGCTTGGGTGGCATTTGCCTATTTTTGACCTACCCAGCTTCACTCACCTCATACTAAGATGTATAAGAGGTTTTTATGGTGGCAATTTGATCCTACCACAGAACGGTCAACATGTTTTAAAGGTTTCTGCTGCACTGTCTTTCCTTAGTGGAACTGTAAGGAATACTGAGCACAGGGAAGTCATTTTGTCTTTTTTTCAGTAAGGATGTTTTAAGTTGGGCACCCCAAACCAGTCCAAAATCTGCCCCCAAATCCCTGTTCAGAATTATCACATGAGTGGCAGGTAGAACTTGCTGGCATGCAGGTGGTAGGGGGCAGGGTTCTCAGCATTCTCCTTGGGGCTTGCTCTGGTGCTTGGTGTAGAGGGACACTATCTGCAATGCCAGTTCTTAAAATCCTTTAGTAAAATGTACCACTACAATTAAAGAGCATAATGTATTAAGGTGTATTTAGAGTGAGAAGCAGGCAGGCATCCAGACAGTATTCATTTCTGAGATGAAAATTTGGGCAATTACATAAATTTTAAGCAATTGCCTGCTGTGGACAGTATTATCTGTGCATGAAACTCTTATGTCAAGCCAAAACTCAAAGATATAACACTGTGATCTCTACAGATGAATAAAAAGCAGGCACAGAGCCTGCTTATCCAGTTGGTCTTGATAAGTCTGCACGTGCAGCTCTGAAGGGGTTGGTTTGGTCTTGTCTTCAAGTGCTGACTAAGCCTTTTCTATGTCCACATCTGTATATGATTAACCTTCTTTATTTCTAACTTGGCAGATTTTGTGCATTGCATATTGATTTTGATTAACTCCAACATATTGGGTTAACCATATTCATATTTTCAATTTAGTATGCTGATTGCATCACAGTTGGAACCAACATATGCAAGGACTGTGTTTCCATGCTTTGATGAGCCTGACATGAAGGCAACATTTAATATTAGAATTGTCCATGATCCCAGCTATGTAGCTCTTTCCAACATGCCTGCTATAGGTAAGTTAAAAACAGCCTTCTGTATTTTCCCAAATTACCTTAGTGATGGGTTGAATTACCAGAACAGCATATAAGGGTAGCACATTAATATGTCATTGTATATGATAATGTTCTGTTATCCATGGGCTATGACTGCTAGATATATTTGTAAATTCTATTCAGTTGGTATATTCTACCTTAGTAACACACAGAAATAAAACCTCAAAATCCCCATGAAGAGGGCTTGAAATGTATATGCTCCATAGGCCCTGGTTAAGAAGCTCAGGATTGGATTATTACTGTGTTTGCATATGAGGTTGTCATTCAGGTACATGGAAAGAGCTGAGTTGTCATAACATCTGTCAGCAGAAACATATTTAGTCAGTGCAGTCCTGTACAGTATCAGAAAAAAAAAGACGTATAAAAAAGGTGCTAAAAAAACAAAAGCTCTTGTTTTGTTATGTAATAATTTGAATATGTTTTACCATAATTATTTTTGTTTTAGGTGTATCTGAAATGAAAGACGAGAATGGAAGCATATGGACTGTCACTACATTTGATACTACCCCAAAAATGTCAACTTACATAACTGCTTTTGTAGTTTGCGACTTTGATCATATGACAGTAACAGAGAGGGGCAAAGAGGTAAATGATCTACTGCAGAATTCAACAAGAGCATCTAAGCATAAACTAGTTCCAGTGTGCTGTGTTTTCTGAGGTATCTTCTTATTTCCCAATTCTGAAAGTGTTTAAGTGGCAGAAGTGATAACATTTTCCCTATAAACACATGTGCAGAAAACTTTTCTTTAAAAACACTGGGGTGCATTCATTCTGTACGAATAGTTTCATACATGTGCTTCTGATCTGTTTTAAATTAATATCTGATATGCTTTGAGAAGTCATTCCACAGAAAGTGCATCTTATATTTCAAGATCTTCTTAACCCTGTTCATTTAACAACCCTGTTCATAAAACAACCCCATTTCTGCTCATATGAGTTCAGTGACAAGGGGGCCTAACTCTTTCAGACCCTTTTAAAACTCCCAGCCTTAATATCTTGAATAAGAGCAGCACTATGCCTGTGTGTGGACTTGTAACTGATATTGTGCCTAACTCTTTCAGACCCTTTTAAAACTCCCAGCCTTAATATCTTGAATAAGAGCAGCACTATGCCTGTGTGTGGACTTGTAACTGATATTGTTAGGGTTTTTTTTTAATGGTGGGCACCATTTTTAACTTCTAGAAGCTAATATTGTGTGCATTTAAACTATTTTTTTATTCAGCATGTGATGTTTATAGCAATTGGACTTACCTTGTTGTGCACATTATGAATTTTGGTATGTGCACATATTATTTGCTGGTACAAGGTAAAGCAATGTTTTTTAAAAAAGCAGTTTTTTACTGTGGAAAGCTATACCAGATCAAATACACCTGATTGTTGTCTGATTTTGGAGACTAAGCAGTCCTTGACTTGTTTAATCCTTCAGTGGGAAACCACCTTTAAATTCCAGATGCTGTAGGGAGCCATGACCAAAGCTGTAGGGAGTCATGACAAGCTAGGGATTCATGACAAAAAACTTAGCCATGTATGGAGAATGAAAGCATTGTTGTAGCTGTACTGGAGGATAGGAATGGAAAGAAGGAAAGCTCTTAAATGTCACCGTGGTCTGAGGTGTCACGTAGTATAAAAGTAACTAGTAATTAGTCTGCTCCATGTATATATATTTAGACTCAAATCTTGGACCCAAAAGCACAAAGCTATCCTTGATTGTAATGGGATTGAGCTCTAAATCTAGTGGTACATTTCTTCTTTTTCTTGCATAAAAATGTAATTGCATGATCAGATGTGGTAGGCAACACCTTCAATGTAGCTGCTTAAAAATATTTCCTTCACTGAAGAGAAGCAAGGAAATTGAAAAATGCAACAGTTGTCTAAAATAATATTTCCTTGCTTTTTTATAGATACGTATTTGGGCTCGGAAAGAAGCAGTTGAAAAGGGGTGTGTTGACTATGCTTTAAATATCACAGGACCAATCTTTTCATTTCTGGAAGATTTATTTAATATCAGCTACCCTCTTCCAAAAACAGGTGAGGTCACTCCTTTTCTTTTTTAGGCACAAATAGCTGATGATCATATAACGTGTCCATGGCAATATTGAATCCTCTTTTGCCAAAGTTATTTGAATCCATGCAAGGTACGTGGAATGCTAGTCCTAAGTCTTAACTCATTGCTCTCCTTTCTTCTTTCTGTGCAACATACTTTCTTTCTGTGCAACATACTTCATTAACTTGTACTTCATTAACTTCAGAATGGATGTATGATCTGAAAAACCATGATCTTATTTTGACACTTGACTTCTAATGATGTGTTTAGTATCCACACACAAAAATACTAAACTTTTGGTGAGAAATGTAATGTAGCTACTTTTTAGGCTTCATTATCCTAGCTGATAGGTACAAACAAACCCCAACCCCTTGACATTATTATGGGTCTGGATTACCATAGCTTTACTCTGGTAGACCAGTGTCTATATATTGGTTCAGCACTAGACTACAGAGCCTCCTGATGTGTAAAATTTTAGTTTCACAGGCCTTTGTAGTGCTGTTGATTTCTCACTGAATTCATCTGAAAATGTGACTAAAAATCAGTGGCCTGATTTGACCCATGGTGATGATTCATGTAAATACTGGGCAAATTTGAGCTCAAAAGTAGAACGATAACAATACATGCAATTCAGTTAAAACATTTAGCTTTTCTTAATGTATGAGCTGAAGAAACTACCATCTTTCACCACCACCACCACATTTTTGTTTTGCATTTTGATTTAAAAAATTAACCCCTTCCCCATAAATAACTCCCCCCCCCATAATAGCTTTTTAGTGGATGGTGGAATTTATCATTTTAAATGGAAAATATTGTTTTATACATGGTATTCATCCAAAGCCTTTTTCTGCGTTCTCCAACATCCAGAACTGAGTCAAAGAAGTGCTTCCTGCTAATCAGGCACAAGAAGGATTACTGAGAAAACAGACTGGTGTTTCTAGGGATAGTTAATCCATTCATATACACTTTTGAGGGAAAGAGCTTTTTCTTTGAGGAGCCAAGAGAAAGGAGGAAGCAAGTGTTGTTTTCCTTTGCTTTTTTTGATATCCCCTTATAGTGCATTCAGCCTTGGGGCAGCAAAATCACCCCATGGCAGCTACCTGGATGACAGCTTACCTGCCCCTATAACTTTTCAGGATCCCACCTTGTTGTTTTGCCTTCTATGCCTTTATGTCATGATTGGACAGGGAGGCTGCCCCTAGAGGGCAGGGGGTGTTGGGTATTAGGCCCTTTCCTGGGCTGAATATAATCTTTCCCAGTAACTGATAGAACTTAAAAATCCTTCGAAGAAGGATTTTTATTCACAAAGTACTTCAGTACATGATAGTACAGATGGATGAGGGTTGGTCTTACTGGACTTCTTTGCTGACTGAAAGACTGGCAATCTTAAAGAAGCATGTCGTTAAAAGATACAGAAGGAAATTTATTCCAAGAGCATTTTCAGAGATGTCCAACTTGCAGCCTGTGGACTTTATTCAGCCCACAGAGAATTAATTTGTGGCCTCTCAGTTCCCACGTGGCTGCCTCTGCCCCTGTTACTTTGGCTGTGGCAGCAGCTGGTGTCTTCAGGCTCTTCCTCCCTCCTCTGGCTTCTGCTTCTTGCCCTCACTCCAGGGTGGGGGCTGCACAGCACAGACCTTGGGACTGGGAGAGCCTGTGGCCCAGGTGCCTGCATAGCACAGTGCAGTGGGAGAGCCTAGCCGGGGAGTTGCGAGGTATGAAGGGGAATGGGATACCCACAAAACACATGGTACAACAGCAAGTGTCTATGTGGCCTCTGGCCACTTATAAGTTGAACAGGCTTGTTCTAGGTTACTGCAGCAGCTCACCTTGGAACCACTATAGCACCTTGTATATATAACCAGTATAACAGCTTGGTAAAATTGGGTAACCATATTATATACTTCATGTAGTCATTTAATTTTGAAATTTTTTTTTTCTGTTTCACTCAATTTAGATCTGGTTGCACTTCCTGATTTTGGAGCAGGTGCTATGGAAAACTGGGGGCTAATGACTTTCCAAGAATCATCATTGATCTACTGCCCAGCGGAAAATTTAATAAATAGAAAGGCTTTTGTTTCCTTAATTGTTTCACATGAAATAGGACACCAGGCACGTGGTAAAACATTCTATACATATGTTTCTCTATAAAGTTGCTTTTTTTCTAGTTTCTGTAGTGCAACAGCTAAAGATAAGGAGGTTTCATAGCAATAAACAAATCCATTGTTATATAATACCAGTTTGTTGGAAAAACAGTTTGGTTACACACCAGCTTGGCAGATCAAAATGAAAAGCAAGTTGTAGCATGATAGGAGAACCTCATATTTGTCTCAAATTATATAGTACCGAAGATGGCATAACCATTCTTCAAAAAGGCTATTCACTCCAAGGGTTCATGCACCTAACTCCTCTTAACAAACTGCACTTTATTTTCTTATAAGATACTTTGATACCTTACTGGAACATGTCATAGGGATGAATGTGGTAAAGCATATGCAGACAGTGTAAAGATACTACAATACACTGATAAGAGAATAGACTCTGTAAGGAAAGTTAATTCTTACTGGGAATACATGTAAGTATTGAAGAAAGCCAATTATGAATAGACATTTGGGGCTGTAGAGCAAATGCACAGTATATACATTTTCACTTGTAGCTAGATATTCATCCAATGTTCTTAGATATTGTCAGAGAGTTAATTATTTGGTTTAAAATGATAAAGCACAATTTCATTTCTTGTTCCACTATACTTCATGTACTAGTACTTTGCTAACTTCATCTCTTCATTTGAAGGTCTGAAAAGTTAGTGCGTTTTATGGTGGGCCAATAAAATAAATGTCAGTACTTAAGTAAACATTGTTTAAAAAGAAAGTAATAGTTCAAGATGTTAAGGAATAACAAATATAGTGTAATGAAACTGCAGATCACCAAATGATATATCTATTTGTTAAAAAAATATAAACGGCCAAATCTTAGTATGTAATAGCTGTTATGGAACTTCTATGGCTTACCAAAAAAGGCATTTGCTGGTCTTGGGAGTTAGCTGTTTCCTCAGTCCTGTTTATTATCTACTTAACACTTTCCTTTTGTTAAGAACAAAGAAAAACAAATGGTTATTTATAATCAGCTGTGAGAAAAATATTTTTGTCCATAATCTGAAAAAACTGAAATATTTTCAAGTCATAACCTTTTTTTCTGCTAGATTTTCAAATTTATTAGTAACTTCTTTAAAGTAAATAGAATGGAGAACTGACTGGATGTGCTAATGCTTTCTAGCTTCAGACAGGAATTTAAAAATGTACAATAACTAACTTGTATCTGTATAACTTTTTTCAAGTTGTATCTTTGTACTGTTAAATTTCCACCAACTCAAAAAAAATGTAGCATTTTATTGTGCTAACGTAGATACATAAAAAAGTCAAAGTCTTCTCTTGGTCATACATAGTGGTTTAACGTAAAACCTGGACGACTGAAGTTCAGAGAAATGCAGTCTAAGACATGTTTCTTTTTTTATTTAAGTGGTTTGGAAATCTGGTCACCATGAGTTGGTGGAATGATCTATGGCTTAATGAAGGATTTGCATCTTATTTTGAATATGTAGGAGCTAAATACGTTGAACCCAAACCACCATTGGTGAGTATGGAACCTGAATGGTTATGGGCATGTTGTAAGAAAGAAAAGGATTAATTAAGCTCAGTTGGGAACTACCAGCAGTAACAATGTAGGTCATGATTCTTTTTCCTTCATTATGTCTACCTGAAGAAGGGCCGCTCTTAGCCCTCAACAATTGCAGGCAACCTGAGCCAGGTATCCAAGGAGAGTGGTCACTCCTTAAGGAGACGATCCTCCAAGCCCAAAGGAAGGTAATCCCAATGAGGATCAAAGGGAGCAGGAGAGCACACATGCCTCCGTGGCTCACCAAAAGCATCCGGGAAGGTTTCCTTGCTAAAAAGGAGGCTTACACGCAATGGAAAGAAGGGGTCATCACCAGGGAGGACTATTCTGTAGTTGCTCGGGGATGTAGGGGGGTAGTTAGGAAGGCCAAGTCAGAGATGGAACTGGGAGTAGCTTCCCAGATTAAGGGCAATAAGAAGTCCTTTTTTAAATATGTAGGGGGTAAAAAGAAGGTCCCGGGTAATGTGGGGCCCTTGCAGAACGCCGTGGGAAACTTGGTCATCACACCAGACGGCAAAGCTAACATGTTTAATGATTTCTTTGCCTCCGTCTTCCTAAGTAGGGACCAGAACAGCCACCTCCCTGCTGGGCCCCCCTTGGGCCCTGGGGGAGGCACACCTGGGCCATGGGTTAGCGAGGATTTAGTTAGAGAGCTTCTGGAGGGGTTGGACGTATTCATGTCAGCCAGTCCAGATGATCTCCACCTTAGATTTCTAAAGGAACTGGCTGAGGTCATTGCAAGTCCCCTGGCACAACTTTACGAACACTCGTGGTGCTCTGGTGAGGTACCGGAGGACTGGAAGAGGGCCAACGTGGTCCCCATCTTCAAAAAAGGCAGGAAGGAGGACCTGGGAAACTATAGGCCAGTTAGTCTTACCTCGATCCTAGGCAAGCTGTTGGAGAAAATTATGCTGGCATACATCCAGGAGGGGTCAGCAGGGGACTGCATGCTTAGGGGCAACCAGCATGGGTTCATCAGTGGCAGGTCCTGTCAGACCAACCTGGTGGCCTTTTACGATCAGATCACCAGATCATTAGATGCAGGAGTAGCAGTGGACATAGTCTTCCTGGACTTCCGGAAGGCTTTTGACACTATCTCTCACCCCGTTCTCATTAAGAAACTGGGGGGCTGTGATGTCGACACCCACAAAGTCAAATGGGTTGCCAACTGGCTGGTGGGCTGCACCCAGAGGGATGGTAGTGGATGGGTCCTTCTCAACCTGGAAGGATGTGGGCAGTGGGGTTCTGCAGGGCTCGGTCCTCGGGCCCGCACTGTTCAACTTCTTCATCAGTGATTTGGATGAGGGGGTAAAAAGCACCCTGTTCAAATTTGCTGATGACACTAAGATGTGGGGGGACGTGGGCACACTGGAAGGATGCAACAGGCTACAATCAGACCTAGACAGGTTACAAGGGTGGGCGGACGAGGATAGGATGGGTTTCAACACAGACAAGTGCAAGGTGATGCACCTCGGGAGGAAGAACCGGCACCATACCTACAGGTTAGGGAACTCCCCTCTTGTCAGCACGGAGGCGGAAAGGGATCTGGGGGTCATCGTTGACTCCAAGATGAACATGGGCCGGCAGTGTGGAGAGGCAGTTAGGAAGGCCAACCGCACCTTGGCATGCATCCACAGATGCATTGCGAGCAGGTCCAAAGAGGTGATCCTCCCCCTCTATGCAGCACTGGTCAGGCCGCAGCTGGAGTATTGCGTCAGTTCTGGGCGCCACACTTCAAGAGGGATGTCGACAGCATGGAGAGGGTCCAGAGGAGGGCCACTCGTATGATCGGGGGACAACAGGGCAGGCCCTACGAGGAGAGGCTACGGGACCTGAACCTGTTCAGCCTCCAAAAGAGAAGGCTGAGGGGGGATCTTGTGGCCTGTTATAAACTAGTCAGGAGGGATCAGCAGGCATTGGGGGAGTCACTGTTCCCCCGAGCACCACCAGGAGTGACCAGGAATAACGGACACAAGCTGGCAGAGGGTAGGTTTAGGTTAGATATCAGGAGGCGCTACTTCACAGTCAGGGCGGCTAGGGTCTGGAACCAGCTTCCAAGAGAAGTGGTGCAGGCTCCTACCCTGGGGGTGTTTAAGAGGAGGTTAGATAAACATCTTGCTGGGGTCATTTGACCTCAGTATTCTTTCCTGCCATGGCAGGGGGTTGGACTAGATGATCTGCTCAGGTCCCTTCCGACCCTAGAAACTATGAAACTATGAAACACCAGCCAATGGCTGGAATGCTGCAGTCCCTCACTCGTACAATAAAGGGTTGTGTCACGGAGTCACAGAGGTGCCCCGTGATTCTGAGGCTGATTGGCAGAGCTGCCAATCACCCAGGGAGCTCAGGTGCCTGGTTGCCAGGCCAACCAAGTGAGGCACATGACCGGAAGAGGGCAGGGCCTGGCCTTTATAACCAGCTTAGGCCAGAGCCTGAGACACAGTTCCCTTCTGGCTGCTGCAGGAGCAGGAGCTCTGCGGCTAAGCTGAGCGGCCGGGGTTAGCGGCTGCTACTTCATCGCGCTAACCGGCTGCAATGATGCAGGGAACAGGATCGCCCTAACTGGAGGTAGGATTGAGAGCCCTGGTGGGGCTTGGAGTTATTAGGCGTGTGGAGCCTTTGCTTATGTTATAGCCAGATGGCTTGAGTGTTAAGTTATAGTTTACTTCCGGAGGACCGGGGAGGCTGTAGGGGAGCGAGGAGGCCTCAAGGGGAGCTTCCCCACAGTTTGGGGGTTCCCAGTGCCCAGTTGGGCATAGTGCCAGGGGCACTATTGTCGGTGCGATAGGGCACCATATTGCGCCGGCGAGGCGTGGGGTGCGGGGTTACAGACCCCGGCCCATAAGGGCGGTGTTTAGCCCCGGAGCGGGGCAACGACAGAGCGCGAGGCGCAGAGTCAGCCTCGAGAGGGCAAGGCCCCTGGAGCGGGGCAGATACAGAGCGCGAGAGACGCAGAGTCAGCCCCGAGAGGGCAAGGCCCAAGGCGGGGCAGAGACAGTGCGCGAGGCACGTGGAGTCAGCCCAGAGGGGGCAAGGCCCCAGCGGGGCAAGGCCCAGCAAGGCGACCTAGCCAGGCCTGGTAGCGGCCCAAGGGCATCGAGCCTAGGGGGCGATAGAGCTAAGGCCAGGGCGATAAGAGCAGCCTAACTAGCCATCAAAGGGCGCCGAGAGCAGGACGGCGATAGCGCCGGTCCAAGGGCGCCGAGAGCAGGACGGCGATAGCGCCGGTCCAAGGGCGCCGAGAGCAGGACGGCGATAGCGCCGGTCCAAGGGCGCCGAGAGCAGGACGGCGATAGCGCTAAGGCGAGGGCGGCGAGAGTGAGCCGGCCCGAGGGCGCCGAGGCTAGAGCCACGATAGAGCCGAGATCCGGGCGGCGAGAGCGTGCCGGCCCAAGGGCGCCGAGGCTAGGGCGGCGAGGGCGTGCCGGCCCAGGGCGCCGAGGCTAGGGCGGCGAGAGCGCTCCAAACGGAAGGCCGAGCCGGCGGTGAGCCAGGCGCTGGCTAGAACCCGGCCCAGGGGGCGCCGGTAGTGAGCGGTGCTGGCGAGCCGACCCAGGAGGTGCCAGCAGGTAGCTGGCTGCTAGCAGGACAGGCCCAAGGCGTGGGAACGGGCCAGAGATTGGGGCCCGACCCAAGGAGGCGCCAGGTGGGCGAAGAGCCCGGTGCCCGAGAGTGAGAGCAAGGGCACCCGAGGGGCGAGGGACCATACAAGCGTCCCCCAGAACAGCTGCGAGGCTTGGGGCGTGCTAAGGGGGAGGCTTGGAGGCACGCATTGCCCTTAAGGCAGGACGCTTATCGAATCCCCGTCTGGGAATAGGGACGACTAACAAGACCGTCCATTAGGGAAACTGGCAGCCTCCACATTACATATCTTACCATCAAAGTCGTGGCGGGCGAGGTTCTGAGGGTGCTACGTCACCCTAAAGTGACGGTAGGCGGCGCTAGAGGGTTCACGGCCGCCCTCAGCCGCCGCTCCCTCACAGGTTGGGATAAGGGAGTTGTCACCTAGATGTACCAGATACTAAGACCCATTCTCCACCTTTTGAGATAAATCTGTTTCAGTTCACATTTATCAGAGACCTGGATACCCTAAACTAAAACCAGACTCCCAAGACAAAGCCTTTTATCCAGGGATCCTGCAGCCATGCAAGCCCATTGTCCCCCTGTAAATAACTGTGACGTCTCCCAGATGACACCATTTACTGGGACAGTTGTGGCTAATTAGGGTTAATTGCCATTCTGGCTGCTGCTTCTGTAAATGACTGTTAATGTTGCTGCATGTGTAAATGTGTGTTTTGATACAGATGCAAACAGTGGACAGTCAGACCAAAGATGTCTATTTTTATACTTCATAGGATTAGCATTTCACTACACACTAGCAACCTGTTAAATTTGGGCATTTTGAATCTGAGCTCCCAACTCATCCCTCTTGGTTCCTGATCTGCAAAACCCTGCCCTAACCCAGACCTTCCCAGAAGACAACAAGCACTATTCCCACAACGGACAAAATACCGGGTTCTGTGTTAACTGAAAGAATGGAAGGGTGGAACTAGTAATCTAGGCATGAGCTGGATCTCAGACTGGAGGGAAAGTGTTTATAACTAGAGGTGCACTGATACATTGGTCCCATATCGTATCAGCACTGATATAAGGAAAATTGACATTATCAGCAATTGGCTTTTTTTGGCTGATGTGGAATACACGTGCACCCCCTGAGAGAGCTGGTACACCCTCTGACAGCAGTGTTCCTGCTTAGGAAACAAGCGGGGGGGGGCAGGCAGGAACTCTGGTGCATCCGCTGAGAGCACCAGCCAGGGGGTGGGGGTGCCAGAAGTGCTGCTGACACTTCCGGGCATGCCACTGGCACTTCTGGGTTGGTGTGATCAGCTATGGGGGCACATCTGTTCCCCCCCCCCAGTCAGCACGACTGGCCGCAGGGGACCCCCCCACCCAGTTGCTGACTAGCTGCTGGGGGGCAGGTGCCATCCCCAACTCAGGAGGCACCAGTGCATGTGGCTGATAATGTCGCTGATAAATGCTCCATGCATGAGCGCAGCTACAGAGGAGCACATAGCTGGCCAGGACTGTAGCCTGGTACCATGGAGAACAGCGTCCAGCTAGTATGTCTACTGTGGGGAAAGGTGCATGGAAGGGGACAGACCGAGGTCCCTGTGAAGAGGGAGGGAGTGGGCCAGGCACTGGGGCAGGTGCTGCTCAGGTGGGGTGGGGCATGGGACAGAACAACAGCTCATCTGCGGGGTGTGGGGGCAAGTGGTTCCTGCCACTGCATGCACCCTGGGAGGGCATGGGGGGCACAAGCCCCCTGAATCTGTGTGCAGGGCAAGGGCGGGCTGAGGCCAGGGGTGGCACTGGGCTCTTCCTGGCAGGGGGGCTGCACTCAGTGCAGGCTGTGGTGGTGCTAGGAGGCAGGGTTATGGTGGGGCTGCAGCCATCCCAAAATTCACCATATCCTATCCTGTAGCCTCCTTCCAGCCCTGCCATCACCTGCCCCAAGCACAGCTTAGTCCCCGCACCAGGAAGAGCCTGGCAGGCTGCCGTCATCCTGCACAAAGATCCAGGAGGCACATGCCTCCCATGCCCTCCTGGGGTGCATGGATCAGCAGGAGCTGCCTGCCCTGCACCCCCTCCTGTGCCTCCGTCCTGTGCCCCATCCCACCCTGGCTGTGCAGCACCTGCCCCAGTCCCTCTCCCTCTCTTGTGGCCGGGGCCTTGATCTGCCCCCCACCCACACCTCTTCTGTCCCCTCTCATCCCTTCCCCCACAACAGACTTAGCAGCTGGATGCTGCTCTTCATGCTGCCGGGCCGCATATCATGAGTCGGATCGGTATTGGTTGATATGGTTCATTAAAAAATTGGTCATGGGTATCAGCCAAAAAAATCTCTATTGTTGCACCACAATTTATAACTTCCCCTGCCCAGCATGTAGGAACCTGTGGATTATCAAAGCCTCACTGAACTGTGCATCAGCTTCTTAGGTGTTGCCTTTCCACTGCCTTCTGGCCCCCTTCCCAGTGAAGAGCCTTGAAAGGGCAAACTCTTAATTTTTCACCATCAGTCCAGAAATGCCCCTCCACTCCTGCTTTAAGGCTATACAGGTTGAAAGTTAATGCTTTCCTCTTGTGAACTACAGTGTGGTCCTGATCTGAGGTACTGAATGCAATGTTATGTTCTAGCAGTTGTGTGCACTAGCTGGGACTACCTATACAGATCAAGCAAAACAGCTCCAAGGTTAATGCTGCTTCATCTAGGGATAAAATTGGAGCTGTTTTGTCACATTTATATTGTTCCCACCTTGTCCACATATAACTGTTAGAATGTAACAGGTTCAGCAGCTTTCTCTCCTTTTGAAACAGCGGCAAATGTAAGTTTATCTATGTCCTCTGTGTACAGCTGGCCCTTTGAAACATTTTAATTGTGACATATGCCCACACCCAGTGAAAGACTCCATAGGTAAGGCTGTGTTGAGCTTTGCATTAAAGCAGGGCTTAACTTTTGCCTGTATGAAAATCAGTGTTTCTGATAAAGGTAAATCTTGTCTTTTTTTTTTAGATACAGATAATGCCAGATTTTCAGCTACAGTCTAAGATGGGCACAGAAAAAGGTTACTTTCTGCCAGATTCCTTGCTGAAGGTTATAGTAGGGGCCATTATGTTAGCCAGGATTCAGTGCACTGCAGAGAGAACTAAACACTTGGACTTTGCCCCCTATACAAAAAAGTGCACCCCAGAAGGGTCTTTGTCTTTATTCCTATAGTACTTAACACTTTTGTGCATTGGGAAAATTCTGGGGAGGGTGTCAGTTCAAGTGGGTCCAGGGTCTCTGTGCACAAAATAGTCAAGACATAGTTTAGAATTAGACTGTGGTTCTTGAGATTGTTAGTTAAATGCTTTTAATATTCTAGGAACTGGGAAGAACAAAACACAATCTTAAGATCAAGGGCTATCCTTTAATGTTTTTAAGGCTCTCTTTAAATAGTAAATGGTCATATTAACATCACTTAGAAAAATAAAGTCATATAATCGACAAACTGCTTTGTTGCCTTTTTAAAGTTAAAGTGTTACTTCACATTCAACATCAAATGCAGCATAGGAAATTACACAGTAATGTCACAGGGAGGACACAAGGGACGGACCCCGAGGGGTCAAGGGGGAGCCCTGGGGGCCGGAACGCTTTGGGAAACACAAGGAGAAAGAGAGAGTGAGGGAAAATCCCTTACCTACAGCCAGAGCCGTGGCGAAACCGGAAGTGGCGGCGGGACCCACACGGCTCATTAGCCACGTCTTTTTAAAACTGCAGCCGGCTAGAGAGAAAGAGAAGAAGAACTGGCACAGGGAGATAAAAGAGATTGTGAGCAAGGCAGAGGGGAGGAGAGCGGGAAGTGAGTCGACAGAGGAGGTACTCCCGGGACCCCTTCCCGAAGCTAGAAGAGACAGGATCGCCTCCCACGGTGCAGAAGGCTGTCTCCGAGCCCCTCAGGAAGAAGACGCCAGCGGCAGGCCAGGGAGAGAAGAAGCGGGCACACCACATCCCAACGGAGGCCCCCTGGAGAGAGTCCAGGGCATCAGAAAGGCGAGTGGGATAACCAGGGTGGACCCCAGAGAAGACGGGACAGCGATGGGATCCAATGCACCGAGTCAAGAGGGATTGATACAGGTTCAGCCACATTCCAGGAACAGCCCCAAGTGGGAGGCAGAGGGCTTAAGCAGCAACGGGCTGCCGGAAACAAGCCCCATGGCATAAAGCTGCCCAACGGGGAATATTAAATAACCAGAGCTGGAGATGACGTCGAATGTCTAATTAGCTCGCAGATTACCCACCGCAAGGAAGGGAAGAGGGTGGCACCCAGGTGTGGGTAGGCATAGGTCAGGGCTAGTTAGAGAACTCTCGGGCTAAGCTGACCATTTTTGGTGCAGTCAGAAGGTCACGGGTACTGTGAATATTCTTTCTTTTGTGGTTTTGGTTTCCCACCTTTGGAGGGGTCGGGAAGTTGGTGACATAGACCCCTAGTGTTAACCTATTAGGAAGAAGGGCTCTGCCATATAAAGGATCGAAACGACCGGGCAGACCCATAAAGCGTGGCTCTGATTTGGGGTAATAGTGTGAAACCTAACCCATATTTTCGGGAGAAACTAGAATACCTGCAAGTGAGGGTCAGGCCAAGAAAGATATCAACAACCCATCGTGGCTGGGTTCAGGGCAAGGTACAGGGGAGGTTGGAGCCTCGCAGAAGACTTCCGCCAGAGGTCCCTGATGTAGATGAGCCCCGGTAGTCGGACCCCACCGCTGAAAGAATCACCGAAGTCGTGGCAGGCAGGATTGGGGAAGAGACTGCCCTGGGGAGGAACAGCTATCCACTAAGAACAGCCATTCGCATCCAAAGCCGAGCAGCACGGGACCGAATGATCGAAGCCCGAACTCACAATATCTCAGTCTTGTTAAAGAGTAGTCATCTCCCAGTCTCTTTTATACCTGTCTTCTATAGAGCCCAAATGGCTCAAAACAAAGTCCAATTAACAGAAAAACCCAAGACCTGCTGTCACTGTAAAGTGTCTGATAGCCATATTCTTCAGTGCCCTTCCTCTTGCTGTTCGAGTATTACCTTTCAAGATTTGGGGGGTTTTTTCTTTTTTCACCGGTGATTCCTAGCTTAACCAGATCTGCTCGAGATCTTCTCCCCGCTCGGGCTGGGTCCTAGAGGTTTCTTTTCATCCCCGCTCTCTTCCTGAGCTTTCCACTCGGTGACATCTTCTGACACCCTTTCCTTCTGTGCCCAGCCCCTCCCCTCTCAGGGTTGTTGTATCTTTATGGAGCAGCTGCTCCGGAAGCATCGCTCCCCTCCTGTTCTCATTTCTCTCTCCCTCTTGGACTCATTCCCTGGGGCAAGTATTTTAT
This sequence comes from Crocodylus siamensis, assembly GCF_052110815.1. NCBI lineage: Eukaryota > Metazoa > Chordata > Crocodylia > Crocodylidae > Crocodylus > Crocodylus siamensis. Next base: position 62,993,132 of record NC_143397.1, read on the forward strand.
TTATTTCCCATTTTTCTTCACAGTAGTCAAGCCCATTATTTTATTGACTGGATTAAAAATTAAAACCTACTGCTGTCCTAGAGACCAGTAGTGCCAGCTTCATTTGGCCCTAAAGGGTGGTTCTATGGGCCATGAATGATCAGTGCTGTCATAGATAATTAATGCTGCTGCTGCTTCCTCACCACCAAATTTCCAGATCTGTAGGGATATCTGTGGGTTGAATGACATAGCTCCATTGACTCCATCTAGCCCATGGACTATATATTAGTCACTCGTGATCTAGACCATTCTGTTTATATGCTTGGCACTGCTGTGAACTTTTAACTTAGTTGGATGGTAGACCATTCACCACCTTTCCTGTTTAATTCACCAAAGTACTTAAGAATGTGATTAATTGGAAACTTAACTCAGGCATGTCAAATGCATTCTGTCAGGAGGATCAAATCAGATTTATTTTTTTTTGGTCATGGGATTTGTGACCAGGCTTTTTTGAATGTCAGCAACATTTTTATTTTGTATAAATCAGCATGTAATACCATGAGAAAATAGAGAACTAATTTTTAAACTGAAATGAAGTTTTTGCTTGCTTTTTGTTGGTGATGTTTGCCCTTTTAAAAATCTGTACCTGTAACTAGAGGGTTTTCACATACAGCTCAAATGGAGGTGCAAAATTATAGACATTGAAAATTTGGCTCAAAAAATTAACTGTTTGCAACGGTGAGAATAATCTTCAAATAAATCAGGCTCCACCTCTTTGGTAAGTACATTTAAAGTGACTTGCAGTGTTTTAACAAACAAACTAAAATCTGTTTTATAGACTGAACTTATTAACTGAACTTGTGGGTAGATGTGAAAATACAAAATGCATTTTCAAACAAAGCAAATGAGCATAAACTTCTTCATTTCCCCAAGTATGAGATCTGACATCCTTGTGCTGGGTTGGTTACTCTCCTGGTGCATTTAAATTATAATTACGATGGGCATGTCTAAATGTACATTTAAGCATACCTAAATTTAATGCGCATTAGATTAATGCGCATTAAGTGGATTTAGGTAGGCATCTACACATGCAGGCATTAAAGCACATTAACGCTGTGTGTGCACTAAAGTTGGGACTAAAGTTAGTTAAAAATAGTGAATTTAGGCTATTCATGCCTAAGTTTGATACCTGCAAATACAAGTATCAAATTTAGGTGCAAATAGTTAAATCGCATTAATACTGTGTGTGGGGGCTCACTTGGGACTAACTATATATATTTGTTATCCAATGGCACTGGAAGCACTTAAAGCAGTACTCCCTATATTCTTTTGGCTAGCTTTTTGAATCCAGAAACTGAATCTTGCCAGGAAAGAGAACTAAAACATTATTTTAATTAAAATGTAAATCCATAATCCATGTTTATATTTTGTAGTTTATTTTGTTGACTTGGAATGTTTAACAGTTTTTACATTTTTTTAAAAATTAATGCTTAAAACATAATTACCTTTTAACAGACTCAAACCTAAAACTTTCTTGTGCCAAACTTCCATTGCCTTAAAGAGTAATTCCACTTGAGGAGGACTTGTGAGATTTGATCCCATTCTCCCTTTTACTTGGGAAACAACTGTAAATTTGTAGAGTGGTGGGAAACTGTTTCTGTTTTTATATATATTTTTCCCATTGCTATGAATTTTAATTCTGTGATCGACATGGACTACTTCAAACTTTTTGTTTTCTGCAACTCAAAACTAAATTTCTGTTTTTTCATAATTTTCAGGATCATATGTTTTATGAGAGTGTCTTGCAACCTGTCTTAAGAGCCGAAGATGCAATGAGTGATCGATCATTGTCACAGAAAGAAGAAAAGGTCAAAGGAACGTTTATATTCGATTCCCTATTTGACATCGTCACTTACAATAAGGTGAAAAGAAAGCCAGATACTTTACATCTATTTTGTAGTCTGTAATGGTATTGTAAGAAGTAGATTTGAAAATCACAAAGGTTGCCATAGTTTAGTTATCTTTATATCTAATATTTAATTTTTGTGGTTTAGTTTGTTTCTTAGTATACACATATACAACAAAAGCTTTGTTATCCAGTACCCATGAGGAATGGGAGGTGCCGGATAATAAAATATTCCAGTTAACTGAGAGGCCTGACCAGGTGTCTTTTACCTGTTTGGGCCACCACCTCTCCCACCACATCCAGGGCGTTGTTGCCCCTCCCGCCACATTGCTGACCCTCCCGCAGGCCTCACGGGCCCTGAGGGACAGTGAGGGGGGCCCTGCACAGGCTGCTTTGCCCCAGGCCGTGAGGGCTCAGCGAAACTGGAAGAACCATGGTGGGCACTTCCAGTTTCGCTTTTACCTTGCAAGCCAGCATGCCGGTTAATAGAGCATGCCGGCTTATAAGGTGCTGGTTAGGGCAGCTTTTACTGTTCATGGATTAGTGCAAAAGAAAATGAGTATGAATGCATTTTCAGTGTTTGCTAAATTTTCGAAGTAGAACCAGTCAGCATCACTTTTGAAAAAAATAGGTTTTTGATGTCAGTAACTAACTGTTGAGAGTTCGTTAATAATATTTTCATGTACTTTTTTGTGCCTTAGGGGGCTTCCGTTATCTGGATGCTTTCTAGCTTTCTGACTGAGAGGCTTTTTCTCAAAGCACTTAATGTAAGTTTAGAAAAAGAAACTTTGTCTGGGTTTATCATTTTGTAAACCAAGGAAGCATGAATAAAGGTTTCCTTTGCTGACATTTTTCATTAACTTAAATGAGTACTCAAGATTATGTTTTTCATTTCAGTCTTACCTGAAGGCATTTTCCTTTTCAAGTGCTAACCAAGATGATCTGTGGACCCATATTCAAATGGTAATTATAACATCTTCTAAGTATTTTTACTTTATTGTTTGGGCTGCCAAACGTTGCACATAAACCAACTGGGAACTTGAAGTAGAATGTCTACCCTTATTCTTGCTCCACACACAATTCTTTGAAGACTACAGGTGATGTAAGGATGAGAGAAATAACCGTTGGGTCAGAAAGAAGGCGGGTGGTCCATATTTTCATGTAGTCACAGGGAGTTGCCCCATCCTACTGGGTGGAAAAACCTGCATAGGTGATTCTTGCTGTGAATAAATTTTTCCAAAGGCTTGAGCATGGGGTTCTTCAGAGCAGATATAGATTTGTTTTATAATAATGTTTTAAAGATATTTTTTAAAGATGCATACTGCAGGTGTTTATCAGTCTAGAAGTCAAGCTAACTATAGTTCACTATATGATTCTGCTTTTCTCTGGGCACAACTACACAAGATGTTTCACTATGCAGTAGAGCTAATTCTTGCATAGTAAGCATCACTGTCTACACACGCTAACCCTTACTGCGCAGTAATTGTATTTATTTGGGAGTTAATTTGCTACCTGTAAATGCAAGTAGCAATTTAACTACTGAGTAATTACTATGCAGTATAGCATGTGTAGGTGGTTGGCCAGGAGCAAATTTATCCCCAGTCATGTGGGCAGCAGGGGGCAGGAGATTGCTTCCTGCCCCTGGGAACTGTCTACTGCCAGCGTGAGCTCTGTGACTGGAGCCCAGGCAGGTACACTGTCCCCCTACCCAGGAGATTGCAGAGGAGGGGCTGGGAACAAGATCCCTGCATGGGGAGAGTTTTCCGCCTGTGCTGGAGCTGGCTGGGACCTGACCCTGACCTGGACAGTTTTGGGCAGTCCTCAGCCAGCTCTGGGCTGCACATACACACTTCCCTGTGCAGCCCAGGGCTGGGTAGGAACTGCCCCAGTCAGGGGCAGGCCGCAGCCCCACATACCAAACTGGCAATTGAGGCATGGGGCTTGGAAAGACCTGCAGGGGAGGGGCAGGTCCCAGCCCCCTGCCCTGATCCACTAGTGGGGATAGCCAGGGCTGAGAACTCCCTGGTGCTGGGGCAGGGGGGCATTGTCCCTGCCCAGACTCTGGGGGGCAGAGCCCACCCCAGCAGCAGGCAGTTCCTGGGAGCAAGGAGCTCCCTGCCTGCCAGCCCCAGGGGCTAGCACCCAGGGAGAGCCTAGAGCTCCCCCTGGCTGCTGCAGGGGGCTAGTGCAGACTGCACATGTGAGTTTACTCTTAAATAAATCCACCTCGCAGCTTTTGCATGTGTAGATGTACCCACTGTGTATCTGTCCCTGTCTTGGGCAGTAGTAAACACATTCCAGAATTTGGGTTCTATATAGCATTTTATATCAAGCATAAACAGTACAACATGGTCAGCAGTAGAGTAAAACCAGAACCAACAAGATTAAAAAAAGAAAGATCAGCTATATATAAATGTGGATTAATGGTCTGCTTGAAGGTCCAGCACAAATGAGGATGACTGTAGCAGGGCACTTGAGTGCCTGCTACTGGCATTGGTAATAGGGCTTGGCTGCCAGCTGAAGGTTGCTTAGGCAACAGATTAGGTCAGCTGACTGAAAGGGAGCATGGCCTGGCCATTATAAGCAGCCCGGCTGAGGCCAGAAGGCAGTTCCCCTCTGACAGGCTGAGAAGCAGCAGTTCTGCTGTGGAGCAGAGTTGCTTGAGCACCTGTGTGCTGATGAGATGGAGAGGCCTCTGACAGGGAGGCTTGACGGAGAGCCAGGGTGGCACGGGATGTTATAGCCGGTAGGCTGATTTTTGGGTTACCGCCAGTTGGCATGGCTTTGAGTTTGATTTTGATGGTGATTGTGTTACTGGAGGACTGGGTGAGGCTGTAGAGGAAGGAGGAGGCCTCAGGGGAACGCCCCAGCAGAACGGGGGGGTTCCTGGTGGCGCAGAGTGTGCTGTGTTTCGGGGTGTGCCCAGGGAGGGCACAGCGATTGGTGCCAGAGCTGGCACTGTGGATGAGGCACAGCATTTTGGGGTGTCCCAGCCCCAGTGGGGTGACCTTGGGAGGAATTAGGGGGGTGTCCTGACTGCAGCCCAGTGGGGGGCAGTATTGGGAGTAAAGCCCAGTGGGGTATACGACCCAGAAGAAGGGTCAGGGGGCCAGGCACAGCTATGGGCCACCTGAGCCCCAAGCGTGAGAAGCGCGGACGTAGGCCCCAGAGGGGGCGAGAGCGCGAAAGGGCGCGGGGAGCACGAGAAGCGCGGACGTAGGCCCCAGAGGGGGCGAGAGCGCGAAAGGGCGCGGGGAGCACGAGAAGCGCGAGGCATAGGCCCCAGTGCGGGCGAGCGCGAGAAGCGCGAGGCATAGGCCCCAGTGCGGGCAAGCAGATTGGGCAAACTCCAGAAGGAAGGGGTGGGCCTATCAAGAAACCTCAGAAGAGGGTGACTGCGCGAGTAAGCCCCGGAGAAGGGCGGGCGTGTGGTCAGAAGCCCCGGAGAAGGGCGGGCGTGTGGTCAGAAGCCTGGAGAGGGGACAGGCGCACGAGTAGAAGCCTAGAGGGGGCGCATACATTGGAGAGGCCCCGGAGAAGGGCGGGTGCGCGAATAGAAGCCTGGAGGGGGGCACGTACACTGGGGAGGCCCCGGAGAGGGGATACATATCAGAGAGGCCCCGGAGAGGACGCGTATACCAGAGAGGCCCTGGAAAGGGCAAACATAAGATTAGAACATCTGGTGAAGACAAGGATATGGGAGAGGCCCCAGACAAGGGTGAATCGAGTGGGAAGCCCCGGAAGGGGTGAGGGCAAGTCTAAAGAGCCCGGAGAGGGCAGGGTGCGCGGGGAAAGGCCCGGAGAGGGCGCGGACACGTTGAGAGGCCCCGGAGAGGGCGCGTAAATAGAGACACGAGAACGTCCGGAACACCGGCAAGGCTTGGGCGTGGTATTGGGGGCGGAAGGAGCCACGCGATGCCCTAGGGTGGGTGCACCAAGAGAGATCTGTATAGGGCAAGAGCACCGGGTCCAAGAAGCCCAGGAAAGGCAGCTTCCCATTAATATTACATAAACAGCAAAGACGTAGCGGGCGAGACGAGGGTGCTGGAAGGGCAACTTGGCACGGTAGGGGCGCAGGAGAGATCACGGCCACTCCTGGGCCCCGCCCCGTGACAGTGACATTTCTATCTGGAGCTTCCAAGTATATGTGTATGTATCTTGTCCACTCTCATTTTATTGCTCTTTAAATATATGCTGAAGGCTGAATAAACCCTGACTCTAGGAAAGAAAATATTAATAGGAGATAATAGTAATTTCAATAATAATGTCTATGCCAAAGTTACCATAAAATGAAAACTTCATCATAATATAAGTTGGAGCAGAAGCCACTTTCTCGACCACGCAATTTGTTGTAGCAGCATTGAAATCAGTGGAGGCTATGATGAGTCACAGTGACAGAAATCTGGCCCAGAACCAATTTTCAGGTGTAATGGTATTTAATTAGTTAGTTAGTATAGTGGTAATCTTGAATTTTAGATCTTTTATGTGAATTAAATAAACAGTTTCCTATACAAATTAAATAAGTTATTAACCACCCAAGAGTATGAATATCTTTAAATTAAAAAAGATAAGCTAAAAATCAAGTTACAAAAATTAGAAACGGTGTCTCAGTTTTTTAAATTTCCCTCAAAGAACTGGATCCTTCCTATTTTAATGACAATACTGCTCTTTTTCTTTTTGTTACATTGATTCATCACTAAAGTGCTGCTGGAATAATGTAAATAAATCATATATATTTCTAATTAAGAACTTTTTTGAAGATTATAGATGCACAAAATGAAGTTCAGTTGCCTGCATCAGTAAAAAATATAATGGACCCATGGACATGCCAAGATGGCTTTCCAGTTTTAACATTTGATCCATCAACTGGCACCATCAGTCAGGAACAATTTCATAATATAAGGAAAAAGGAGAATACTACTAGTTACAAGTATGTCAAATTTATATTTTTAGCATTTATTTCTACATCTACTTTTATTACAGACAAATGTTTAATTAGTATATGATTCTTTGAAAATCTGTTTGCTTTTTTGCCAGAATCCAGTCTGAGCCATGAATTCAACTTAGTATTTCAGCTATTCACTTTTCCAAGTGATTAGCGTACTTACTTGATTAGAAGAAAAGGCTCCCTCCCAACCCCATTTAATATGTGGTGAAATGAAGAAGACTCTTGCCTTACAATTAAGCATAGGGAGATGGGGGGTGGGCACCTGAGGCTGCAGGGAACAGAAGCAGCATGGAGCAGGGAGGAGAGAGGAATGGGGAATTGGGGTAGCCTGAGGCTAGAGGGTTGGGGTGGAGACAGGCATAATGGAAGGGTAAAGGTGCTGGGGCGACAGCAAGGAGCAAGCTCCCTGCCTCTCTCTGCCTGCCACCTACAACCTTACCCCACTGCCTTCCACTGCTTGCTCCATTACTGCCTCCCCATCTGCCCTATGTGTCCTTCTACTACCTCTCCCCTGTCTGTCCCCTACCACCTGCCCCATTACTGCCCCCTCATCACCTTTTCCCCCCACCACCTGCAGTAGTGTGTGGGGGCATGGATTTAGGATGATCCTCTAATAACTAGATTCCATACATATAAAATTATAATACATGTATACATTTTCTGTGTGTAGAATCTGATTGTTTGGGGGTCATCTTACATACAGGGGCCTCTTGTGTTTGGGTGAATACAGTACTTCCTCCCGGGTGGAATAGAGCCAGACCAGTTAAGGCAACTTGCTGTGGGACCAGAGTAGTGAGTTCAAGTCTTGATTTATTCTTGCATCAGTCAACATAAGGCTAAGGCAAACTTTTGACTTCTTGACTTCTTCCTGGATAGCAACAGTGCAAGATTATGAAAGACCAAGGTTTTCCACCAGGAATTGCTGAAGTGAAGCTCCTTGTTTGGACTGTTAAATAAATAACTGTTTTTCAAAAATACTGAGCACTAAGCATTTCCCTTTTTAAGTCAGTGTATAGTGCTTGGTGCCCACTTAGATGCTGATTTAGGGGCTGATTTATATGACTCTTAGTAGCTTGTAGATGACCAGTGGTGAAATCCACAAGCCATAACAGTACTTCAAAGAGAGACAGGAAGTTAACTTTGCTTCCAACATGCAGGAGATTACCAGGAATTAGATATCCTAGGCTGGTTTAGAGATGTTACACCATCCTATCGCCATTGATTCTCATTACATCTAGACCCAGGACTGGGAAATACCATGTAAGAAATCCTATCCCATACCAATATAGGCAGATCTAGAGAGTGTATTTACATGAATCTTCCTTTCCCTGTATATCTCCCATGTTCAGTAGCTTTCATATCCATCTGCAGCAGATTGACATTTCCCCCAGATTTTCTGGCCAACTGTTCAAGTCAGTATTTGGGATTTTTTTGCCTGCCCAGAACTTGGTTTAACCAAGTTTAAATTTCTGAATAGGAATTTAAAGATGTCGAGGCTATGTTGAAGAGTCATGGAAGGAGAGAAGTAGGAGAATAAAATTACAGTCAGAAGGAAAGCAGTCCTTGGAGAATGAAACTGGTGTTTAAGAATCACGTCAAAGAGTACAGGCCAAATTAATCCTAAATCTCTTTGTCTAGTGTGAGACTGGGGGTTGACCCAGCAAGAGTACTAACATCAAACAGGGGCAAAAGATAGCTGCAATTTTTTAAAAAATTGCAATCTTATTAAACATCAGTTTAGAATTCGTGTTCTTAAGTGAAAGAAATAATGATATTGTCTAATTTCTGTTTTATTAAGTAACACATGGATTGTTCCTATTTCTTGGGTAAGAAATGGATCTTCACAACCAATAGTGTGGCTAGATGAAACTAGCAGTAAGTAGAAAAAAAAAATCTTTCCGTCACCTCTCAACTTTTGTAAACATATTTATAAATAATTTATATTTTTAAATATTTACATAATCAGTAAATATATTTTGAATGAGATGAGAGAGAATACTATTTCAATATAAAAAGTCCACATTAACTTTTAGGCTTAAACATGCATTTTTCCTGTTTTTGAAAGTGTATCAACAAATGTTGTTTAAGGTACTGCTTTAATTATTGTAATTCAGTGGACATTGAGGTAAGATTTCCACAGCATTCTTTTCCCATCTCTGGTCATTTATACATGTGCTTTGGGAGTGGGAGGAGGGGATCACTTTAATTAGAGTGGCTCCAAGAGCCACTCCAATTAAAGTACACAGAGCATGGTTCTTTAGTTGCCATTCACAAAATAGTGGTGGTGCTGTCCCTCTCCTTTACACTGTTAAGATGCCTATTCTTCATGAACTGCTGGAACAGGATTTTCTGGCTACTACATGTCAGATAACTACATTACCACTGGCCTGTAAAATAAGTTCAGCTGGATGAGGGAGAGATTGATTTAATCACTGGACCAGCCAACAAGCCAGCTAACAGTGGGGTGTGAGTAGGAGTTTGAGTGGGGAGTTAGCTAGAGAGCTTACCAGGTCACTCTCTTTCTTACCCTTCCCTCACTGTGTAAGCTTACTGAATGAAATCAGGTTAATTAGGAAGAAAATTTTTTTTCAGGAAGTAACAACAGAAGAGGAAAAAGGAGCTAGCAGGAGAATCAACAGGATGGTTGGAAGACATCACAATTCCAAAGCTGCAATAGGTTGATAGGCTTAGAAGCATCTATGAGTGTGAGACCTTTATCAACTTTGTATATCAAGATACCTCCACCATCATGGTAGAGGGACAACCAGAGAAGACATTGGGGCTAGGGACAGAAGTTACACGTGAACCAGTTTAAGTGATCAGAAACTAATTTAAACCTGTAACAGAACAGAAGTTTAGTGCACATAAACCAATTTCAAAATGGCTGAAACAGGTTTAAGATAAACCTGGTTGAAGGTAGTATCAGACTTAACTGATTTAAGTCAAACCAGTTTATGAAATTTCTGTCCCAGACCCCTTCCTGTTCAAGTTAAATCAGAGTCCCCCAGCATCCCAGCATGCTTTGCAGTCCTGGGATTGGCTGTGCTTTCTGCTCCAGAGAGGAGGGCTGGCACCGCCCTTCTGCTCCCTATTTGGACCAGTGAGGGCTGGCTCACTGACACCCCCCCCCCCGACAAGCCCCGGCTGGGGATGGGAGCTAGAGAGGGGGATTAAATTCCTTTTCTGCTGAGTACAGAGTTGCTTTGCCTTGTTTACTTACTGCTGGCTGCGACTGGACTACAAATCCCAGAGGAACCTGGAAGAGGAAGTGATGACCAACCCTGCAGAATCCTGCTGTTGTGATTGTGTACTGTAAATCCCAGAGACCTTGGGGGACAGGAGGAAGTGAACACACAGCCCATGCTGGCTACGTGCCAGAGAGCTGTGCTCTAGTGCCCCCTTGCTTCTGACTTGAGCCACTGCAGGCATGTGGCTGCATTTCCTGAATCAAAAGTGTGAATGTCTGTTCCTTTGCTTATTGGTTCAATCTCTGCAGCTTAGACCAGGGGTTGTCAACTGGGGATATGCGTACCCCTGGGGGTACTTTGAAAGGTCTCAGGGGATATGCAGGAGTGGGTGAGGGCAGAGCTCAGCCACCACACGCTGCTGCCTCACTGAAGCAGGGCCAGGGTATGGCGAGAGCAGGGCCTCACAGATGCTACGCTGTTGCCACTTGCCACATTCCCGCTCTGTGTCTGGCTGCTCACTACCCTCCCTCCCCCCGCTTGCCATTCAGCCACTCACCATCCCCCTGAACTCCCCCTCCCCCCACTTACTGTCCGGCTGGTTGCCACCCCCCCACCCCAGGGATACACTTACTAAAAAGGGGGTTGCCAGGATTACACTTACTAAAAAAGGTTGAAAAACCCTGGCTTAAACTACCTGCAAAGACTGAATCAATTCAACTGTAGACTTTTTGACTGTCTGTACTGGAAGACACAGAAGACACAGGAACTCCAAAAGGTGGAAGCAACAAACAGCATTCCTCTTCTGAACCTGCAGCTGTCCAGATGGAGAATGAATATGAAGCCCTGGCATCAGATAAGAAAGAACCCACTCCAGTGGCAGGAGAGATCCAGATCTAGTAAGCCATGCACCCCTAGGTGGGTGAGCATCAAGATTACAGCTGCCAAGAGGAAGTTATGGGTGGTGTTATCTGGCAACTCCCTCCTGTGGGGCATGGAAGCATCCATTTGCTGGCATGACTTGTTGGTTCATGAGGTGTGTTCCCCACCAGAAACCCTCATTCCCTTGGAAAACCTCATCATGAAAAGATTGCCAAGATGCATCTGATTCTCTGACTACTTTGACTAAATGCTGTTCATGCACATGGACACCAATGATACTGCCAGAGGTGACCTGGAACAGATCAAAAGTGACTACATGGCTCTGGATGCAAGGATGAAGGGGATTGGGGATGGGGCGCAGGTGGTATTCTCATTCATCCTTCCAGTCAAGAGTCAAGGAATCTGTTGTGAAGCATCTAGAGGAGAACTCAGTGATCAGGAAGAGCCAGCAAGAGATTCACCAAGAGCAAGTCATGCCTGACCAACTTAATTTCCTTCTGCAATAAGGTGACAGGCTATGTGGATGGGGGAAAGTAGTGGATGTGATATATCTTGACCTTAGCAAGGCTTTAGACACTGTCTCCCACAACATTCTTATTAATGCACTAAGGAAATACAGACTAGATAAAAGTACTCTTAGGTTCCACACAACTGGTTCCAAGATCATTATGCTCAATAAGTAGTCACCAATGGTTCATTCTTTAAGTGTTAAGTGGGATTACCCAGGGATCTGTCCTGGGTCTTGCATTGTTTAACATCTTCATTAATGACATGCAGCATTGGTGCTTATCCTTTTGGACCTGTGGACCAAATAAATGGTGTGGGGCTGGCCCATGGGTGGAATTGAGCCCTACATGCCAAGACAGGCCTTGAGGCCCAGCACCATCTTCTCCCTGACCCAAGTGCCTGGATTAGTCTCTGGGGCCTGGCACCCTGCCCCCCCATCCGCCTCCGTTCCCACACATCAAAATTAGGTTCAGCTGGGCCCCATGTGCAGAGATTGGTCCCCAGGGGCTTCCCTCATGCTGGGATTGGTTCCTGTGGGCCTGAAAGTAACTGTTTTTGCCCCTGCCTGCCAGGTTTGGTCCCCAGGAGTCTGGCAGTGACCTCTGCAACTGCGAATGATCCCAGGGGACCTGGCACTGCCTACTCCAGCCCTAGTATGCCTGGATTGGGTCACAGGAGCCTGACACTGCCCTCTCTCAGCCTCCTGTGTACTGGGATTGGGCTCTGTGCACTGGGATGAGGAACCTGTGAAATCTAGTGGTGGAGGAACAGTGCCACTGCTCTCCTGCCACCACATTTCCAGCCCCATGGGAAGGCCACAAGCTGGATCTGGCCTGCTGACTGGGGGTTGACTACCCTTGATTTGGAAAATGGGATTAAGTGCACACTTAGCATATTTGTGTATGATACCAAGTTGGGTGGAATTGCAGATACTCCAGAAGGTAGGGACAACTTCTAGAAAGACCTAGATAGACTGAAAAAATGGCCCACAGTCAATCAGACGAGGCTTAACAAAGGCACGTGCAAAGTCCTGCCCTTAGGAGGGATTAATTGCATGCATAAATACAGTCTGGGGAATGACTGACTAGGTTGCAGTACTGCAGAGAAAGACCTTATGGTTACAGGAGACCATAAACTGAATATGAGCCATCCGTATGCTTTTGTTTTAAAAAAGGCCAGTGGCAACTGGTTTGCATTAACAGGAGTATCACTTGCAAATCAACCACTTGAACATGGTCAAGCATTGGAACAGGCTACTGAGATAAATTGTGGAATCTCCATCCCTGGAAATTTTCAAGACCAGGTTATAGAGACACTTGACTGGGATGGTTTAGGCAAGAATGACCTTGCCTTGAGCAGGGGGAATGAGCTAGTTGACCTTGATGGATCCCTCACAGCCCTGCTTTCCTGTGATCCTATAGCTTGGTGTTTGGGGGACTTAGCTGGGATGGAGAAACACCCAGGTTCCAGTCCTTACTCCATAGCTGGTAATGAAGGGATTTGCACATAGGTAACAGCCTGAGTCACTGTGCAATAATAACACCACAACACAACAATCTGTGCTACTACCATCACCACGTTTTTGTGAATGGCACCTCCATCCTGTTATGAATGACCTTTGTTCCAAATTGCATTTGATTTTATTAAACAAGTAATCAAAATGGCTGTAATCAAAAAGAAATGCTTTGTTCTGAATGTAAGTTTCATTTGGCTCCAAATGCATTTCTCTTGATTTTCCAGAAACACCACATTTCTTTTTTCTTTTGCTTGCACTGGCCGAGAGTAAGTCATTTGTTCAGCTCTAATAGTCACTGCTATTTCAATTTTTTTTTAAAAAGGTTTATTAGGTTGTTACAGTTCTAAAAGTCCAGTCATTAAAAAGTTTGGAGTTGGGGTCCTAGAAACCAGCCTGAATTGTGCCTTGTACCCCTCCAAACTTTGGACCATCTATAAAGTAGACTCATGGACTATGGTAAAGTTTTCAAATGCTTTTCTCAACTTTGCAGTACTTAATAAAGTGTATGTCCACCCTTTTCTGTCCGCTCATTCAGATTAACTCAAGTATCCCTTCCTGATGATACCTTGTGCTATATAAATCTGTTTTTAGATTTGTAAGACAATGTCTATGCTACAGCCTGCTACTAGCATAACTGTGTTAATCAGAGGTGTGAAGAGGTCTGAGACCTGACTGACCCAACTATGAAGAGGAAATCCTCTAATGTGGATTTGATTATAGTATCAACACTGTATAGATGTAGAATCAAATTGAATTTATAAAAGTCCAGCTTTGGTGGTGGTGTTGCACCTATACTAAAAGCACTTGCTAATTAGTTATACCAGCTTGCCTTTATCATAAGTTGCTAGTGTGGACATAGTCACAAAATCACATGTCCTTTTGAAAATTTTACCCCTGAAACTTTCAATACACTATTCTTTCGCAAATACTTTTGAAGCTCAGTGTTGAATCCTCTAGCTCTACCTAGTCAAATCTTGCTTAAGATTCAAGACTATATTTCTGTGGTATAGTACTTCATCTGGAACTACTTGCATTAGTACTAATCCATGGCTTTGTCTAGAGTAGGTAGAAAGATTTCTTTCTAAATCAGGTTGGCCAACTTTATGTGAAACTGCTTGTAGATGCAATTTAACACCTTTTGAAATTGTGGTAGGTATTGAAGGCCAGCCATAGCTAGAGGAAGCCTAATTGGAATTAGCTAAATCAGTGTAAAAATACATCTCTTTCCTAGTCTAGGTCTAGGTAAGAGAAGATTGCAGAATGTCCATGGCCCAGCCTCCTGAAAGCATGACTAGTGCCTTAGGGATATTCCCTAGAGAAAGTTGCTGTGTTTTATGGAATACAGAGAGTGCAGTAGGCTACTTTTTGTGCCTTCCCTACATTGGGCGCATCTACATATCACCCTATGGTGACGTTGCTATGGCACCATGATTTAGTACTTCATTTTGGAGGTACTAAAGCATGGCACAATGTGGGGGGTTACTGTACCATATGTGTGGAGCACGGTTAGATTTTGCTGCTGTCACCATAGCAATGCCCTATACTAGGGTAGCTGGTCATCATGTGTAGACCCATGTTATTGCTACATAGCCGTAGCATGCCATACGGTGAAATAGCGTGTCGCTTTGTTGCTGTAGGGTGACCTGTAGATATGCCCACTGTGTATCAAATCTAGGAATAGGTGCAGTGTCTTTTCAAACATGAATTTTCCTCTTATAGTGTAGTAATAACACATTTTAATTATATGGTGATAAACATGTACATCTCAGATTACAATTGTATACCTGGATTTGTAATCTGATAAAAAGATACAGCCTTCCCACTTTCAAATATCTCTTCCAGAAATATTTCCTGAAATGCAGATATCAGGTTCAGAACATGATTGGATCCTACTAAATATGAATTTATCTGGATACTATAGAGTTAATTATAACTCATCATATTTGAAGAGGATAGGAAAATTGCTTGAAAACAATCCAGAGGTAAGACTAAAAAAGTTATCTTTAAGCTTCTAAAGTCTCTACAATATGTTTTTAATTACATTAAGTTATTATTTTGACCAAGGTTTGAGATAATCTAGTGCATCCTGTTGTGTGGAAAGAGTCCACAGGCTGTATCTAGAATATGGGACCGTATCGTCTGGACTTTGGGGCTAGAAATTTGGCAATAACAGGATGAATTACTGTGGATTTGGGAACCACAACAATTGCTGCTCCTCTTTCCACCAAACAAATAGAACCTGGTCCTATATAAATATTTTTTCAGGATAAATATGTCATCTAGTCCATTGGGCTTCCCATGGGGCTGGAAATTTGGCTTCTGGATAAGCAGTAGTAGCTATAATTACTGCAGATCCTGAATTTCCTGCCCTATGGGCAGGATCAGGAGTACAGGGCCATGTCATCTGGGCCACAGGGTGTATCTTTGACACTGCTGACCTAATGTATCCGATACAAAGGACCTATTCCAGTACCCATTAAAATGCTGGCAAAGTTCCTTTTGAAAGCAGTTGGAATGAGAGCAGCGCAAATAGTTTTTTACTTCAAGTTTATGCTGAAAAAATATTTTTGTAGGATCAGGTTATATCTGTAAAGCTGTCATAAGGAGCTAGAGGAGATTTCCCAAAGAAAGCAGGTTCTTTCAGGAGCACAGAATCTGCACAAAGTGTGATAAGAATAGTTGGCATTGCAGGTGTTCAGCTGCTCTTAGAACTTCCTAGGGGAAGATGATGACAGGATAGAATCTGGTTTCACAGAGACACACTGGTTGTCAAGTGATAATCAATAGAAACCAGGAGGCCAGGCTGTGCCCAGGTCTCCCTGTCTCCCCAGTGCCACTCCAGAGTAGGCAGCTGCCCAGGCATTTGGGTAGCTGGTAACAAAATGAAAGATTGTGTTTCAGTTCTCTCCAAAAATGAAAAAAAGGCCCTTACACTTAGGGGGGGTACCTCCCCCATAATTTTCTAGTTTTCATCCGGTTTTCTTTTGAAATTTTTCACCAGAGGGAAACTCTGTGTTCCTGTCACTCTGCTTATGTTCTGCCATTCCCAAGTTACCATTTCATCACCTAGTGACCAACAATTGGCTGACATTATATAACTTAATTTAGAGTAGTTTAATGCTTTCCTATGTCATGGAACTAACCCAGCACAATTTGGGCTCAGATTAAAGAGGCACAGCAATAAGATGCAAATGTCATCTTTACTTTCTATATCATTTGAGTTGCATGGTATGTGATGTGACCAGACCCTAGAACATTTAAGTGGCTAAATTTGTCAGTACTTTTTTCCCTTTTAATTACAGAATTTAGAATGTTTTAAACCACTTAAAACAGTTCATTACACCTAAATCAACCTCTCTAATGCTGTAGAAGGTATGAACAATGGCTAGTCCTAGCAAAGAAATGGAAGTGCAGAATGCTTCATAGTGCCATTGCTCTCTTGGCTTTATGGAAGCTGTTCCAAAGAAATTTCAATCTCTAGGTATGGCAGAGTAGTAGCATTGTGAGACAGCCTTTCCACATCACATTCTGCTCTCTTTCAAACACTATGATTAAGGACAGACAGTCAAAAAGCCTGAGGCTGAATCGATTCAATCTTTGCAGGTTAGTCTAAACTGCATAGATTGAATTGAAAAGCACGTAAACAGACATTCATTTTTTATTCCAGAAATGCAACCACATGCCAGCTACCCCGGTGCAGTGGCCCAGGCCAGAAGCAGGGAAGCAGTAGAGCATGGCTCCCTGCTCAGCTGGAGCAGACAGCATGGGCCAAAGCTAGCCCATCCACCCTGCAAGGGAGGGGGAGATGCAGAACATCCTGGATCCTGGGACACTGAGAGTTAATTTGAACCTGGGGGAAATCTGGGACAGAATTTCCAATTTAACCTAAAATAGTTAAACCTGGAGGGATGTAGTATCAGACTTATCTTAAACTGGCTTTGGCCATTTTAAAAGTGGTTTACTTGCACTGAACTTCTCTTGTGATGCAGATTTGAACCGGTTTTGGATCACTTATACTAGTTTATATTTAATTTGTGTCCCAGCCATATGGATTCCCTGATTAAGTAGATTCTGAGTACATCAGCATAAATGTAGATGTTCTATAGTTATAAATATGTGCTTTAAATCTCATGTGGGTATTGATCAATAGGGAAATCTGGGGGAACTTGAACAAGCCATGAAGTCATGTAAACAGCTTAATACTACTGCACAGCAGCGTATTAGCACGGTTGTTACCCGGCACACTATTGCACAGTGTTATTAGGCTACTGCACAATTAATGTCTCATGTAGACGCACCCACTACACAGTAATTTGCTCTAATCCTGAGTAAATTTGCTACCTGTGAATACAAATAGCATATTTACTCAGGAGTAATTACTGCACAGTATGCATGTATAGACAGCCCACCAGGAGCAAATGTGCTCCTGGTCACTTGGGCAGAAAGGGGTAGGAGATTGCTCCTTGCCCTCAGGAGCTGCCCCGGGAGATGTGCCTGCAAGTTCCCCTGCCCTGGCAGCAGGCAGCTGCCAGCCCCCATTCTACAGTTATGGAGCAGGGGCTTAGAGATTCTTATCTTCCAGCCTTGGCTTCAGAACTGCAGAGCCGAGGCTAGGAGATTCTTATTAGAGCTGTGCGAAGCTTCGGTCCCTGATTCAATTCAGTGGAGATTTGGCCTGATTCAGTGGCCAAATCTCCAAATCTGAATTGAATCACAGGACCCTTTATTCCTAATCAAATTGGAACCCTCCAAATCGATTTGGAAAGATTCGGCCATTCAGACATAGACACAGCTTTAAATATTTTTTCTACATACCTCTAAGTAGCAGGTGAATCGTGAATGCTGTGATGCTGGGGCACATGGAGTGTCCCACAGGAGCACAGGGGGGTCCTCAACGTGCTCAGCAGCAGACCCGGAAGTGGACCAGAAGCACTTTCGGTCTACTTCCGGGTCGGCTGGAGAACGTGTTGGAGGCCCCGCCGTGTCCCCAGCTCAGTGCCTCCTGGGTCTGGGGAAACACCCAGGGTCTCCCTACAGCTGATTGCCAAGCTGGAGAGGCACGGGAGTGGGGGGAGCGGCCCTGGCATGCTCCCCGACAGACCCAGAAGTGGACCTGAAATATTTCTGGTCCACTTCCAGGTTTGTTGCCAAGCACGGGGGTGGGGGGGGTGGGACATGTTCCTATGGGACTCTCCATCTGCCCCACCATCTCAGTGTTCACAAGTCGTGCCTGGTATCTTGAGGTATGCAGAAAAAATATTTAAAGCTGTGTCTATGTCTGAATCGCTGATTCTCCAAATCAGCATTAGATCTTCAGATTCAGCCGAACTGAATCGAGGACAGCAATCAGAATCAATTAATTGAATCACTGTCCCCGATTTGGGCTGAATCCAAA
Organism: Crocodylus siamensis; assembly: GCF_052110815.1. Taxonomy (NCBI): domain Eukaryota; kingdom Metazoa; phylum Chordata; order Crocodylia; family Crocodylidae; genus Crocodylus; species Crocodylus siamensis. Next base: position 63,011,450 of record NC_143397.1, read on the forward strand.
TCTGAATTGACTAGGATCTGTTTCACACACTCCTAATTCCTATCTCCCAGCCACCAGGAGGGGTGGTAGAGATCCTTATCTCTCAGCCTGGTCTCCATGATGGGGGGGAGGGGGGGAAGGGCAGGAGGGGATTCTTATCTCTGTGGTGCTCCATGCTCCCTGCCAGCCCCTGGGCTAGCAGCCCTAGCCCTGAGCTCTCCCTGGCTGATGCACAGAGTCAGTGCTTCCCCGCACCGTCACCATGGCTTCCCCGCACATGTAGGTGCCTGCCATGGTGAGTTTACTTTAAAATAGCATTTGCACATGTGGATGTGCCCACTATTTCTAACTTGGTTATGCAAGATTAATCCACAGTATTGCCCAATGATCTTTACATTAAAATACATTCTAGACTGTGAATGCTGAGACTCCGTTCCCCAAAAAAGCAACAGGGATGAAAAATGGGTAGAAAAAAATCATACAGTATGAGGGTGGGCAAACTGTATTCCTGCTCAGCTTTCTTAGTGCAGGATCTGCATCATATGTATATGCTGGGGAGATGGATGTACTTTCAATTCATGTTAAGTCTTTTTTGCCCAAGAAACTTGGGTGTCTGTTTATACATTCTGGTTATAATGCATTCTGGTCATCTGCTGCTCTTTCTCCTCCATATAACCTGATGTAGGATCACCCTAGATTTTTTTCAAATTCTTAAATGAAGTTCTGCCTATGAGTACAAACAGCCATGTAATTGAGAAGTAGTCTGACTTCATTTGAAACTGGAGTCTCAAAAGGAGAAAAAGTCTATGTCAAATCAATGAAATCAGGGGAACAGGGTAAGGGATTTACTGTAGATTTTCTTTATTTTAAGAGTTTTATAAACTTAAGGAAGGTTTTCAAGCTTAGCAGTTAGTTAACTGTTATAAATGTATGCTACATGTAGCATTTTCTTGAGTCTACACCTAAGAAAAATTATCTTAAAAGCACATATAGAAGTAAATTATTTCAGCTCAAAATAAAAACAAATCTTTATATATCAAGTCAGTAAAATTTACTGAAGTCTATAAGAATTTGGTTTGGGAAAGGATTACAGGACCAGGTTGTTTTAACTTAATTTAATCTATTTTTCCTCATAGTGAACTTGCTAACACTTCGTGGATGCTTTTGCAGGTTTTTCCTCTTGTCAACAGGTTACAACTGATAGACGATGCTTTTTCTTTGACAGAGTGAGTACATTTTTAATCTATTATTAATTTATTTCACTATCCATTATCACATCCCATATACTTCATGCTGCATTGCATTTGTAAATACCTCATAAAAACAACAGATTTATCAAGGAGCTTTAGTCCACCCCCCTGCAAATGCATGGGAGTTCTTTGCAGTATTTTAAATAAAGCTTTGTCCTGCTTTCATTAAATGCTTAAAACAGTAGAACCACCATAACTTTTTCTATAAAGTAGGTGCATCTACACGTCGCCATACGGCAATGCTGCTATGGCACTGTGCTTTAGTACTTCTGAAAGATACTGCTGTGTTTTGGAAGTACTAAAGCATGGTGCTCTACAGGTGATTACTGTGCTGTGCATGGGTACATTTTGCTGCTTTGTCACTCTAGCAGCACTCTAGACCCATGTGATTGCTACATTGCCATAGGATGATGTGTTGCCATAGGGATTAATGGGTCCCAACTACTTGCATATGCTTGTCATGTTGCTCTTTAATTATTTTCACTTGGACAGAGATGGGCCAATGCATACAAAGGAGATTGCTAGGATTCCCCCAACAAAGTGTGGTGATTCCGCAGTAAATTAATATAGCTTGATTGTGTATACATAGTCCCATCCCTCTACCTTCCATATTGGAGATCCTTCTTCATGAATAACCCAAGTACCCATGTACACTGCACAGCTCCATTCTGCCATGGAGCAATGGAAGGATGTATGAGTTAATAGTCATTTTTCTATCTCCAGCAAATACTGGAAATCTACACAGGTCTCAGAATGATTGCATGGTTTGAGAGTCAGGCCCATAATAGTTTCACAGGTGGTCAGAGCATGTTCCAACCCATGGAAGATTACTGGAAGCAACCATGTGAGGGAACTCAGAATTCTGCCTCCCCCGCTTCCAAAACACTTCTATGCATGTATACATACTTCCTGTGGTTTTTATTCCAAGAAGAGGGCCCAGTGTGGCCTGTAATAAGAACTTGAAACCTGCTCCCCATGTCTGGTTACTGGAGGATGTGTACCTTTATATTTCCCATCTGCAAGAGTGAATTGTACTCAGGGACCATCCTGCCTTGAATAGAAGACTGGACCTTGTGGAGTCCCTTCCAGCCCTACTTCCCTATGATCCTATTCCTATATTTATGCCATCCTGCTGTAGCCAATAATAATAGTAAGTTGAACCTATGCCTGAGTTAAGTTGTTTATACTCCTCACATAATGGTTATGCACCAAGATACCCTATAGTAAAAATCTGCTATTCAGTGGTTTAAAAAAGGAGAGGAACATACAATAAAACAAAAAAATCTTAATTTTTGTCCTGGTGACAATGATGGAGAGGCTACATATATGGACCTGATTGTGCAAACATAACCAAATGCAGTGTACTTAATGTCATGAGTGATCTCATTAACTCATGGTAGTAGCACCTTTTCCATAATAAACATATGAGTAAGTAGTCAGACTCTTAGATGGTCTCTGTTGTGTTATTTCTTTTTCCCTCCTCTCCCAAAGCCTACTCCAGTATCTGGATTCTTTCCCCATCATTTGTTTAAATATGTAGGTCTTCATGCTGTATATTTATACATCCACACTTGAATAAATGTGCTCAGATAGATGCATATATATTTTTTTTTTTTCAAAAACAGGTCTGGCTATCTTGAGATTGACTCTGCACTTGACCTGACAAAGTACCTTGCCAAAGAAAATGATATTTTTGTGTGGTATATAGTACTGTCAAATCTAATGCCTAATGATCTGGAGTGTACTCTGAAAGACTATGAAATATATCCACTTTTAAAGGTATCAACATGTTTTGTTAAATACTAAAAAATCTACCATTTAAATGACAAGTACTCTTGAGTGTGCTTGAGAGTGGCCCCTGGAGATGACACTGAAGTTGCCCTCCTGGTACTTTCTAGTTTGGGGCATGCATGTGAGAGCAGGAGAGTGGGGTATGTTCAGAGTCATCTTGGCTGGAACAGACTACTGTCACCATATAAATATGCCCTTAGTTCCTTTAACAGAAATTTTATTCATCCCTTCCTTAAGAAGTTGAAGCTAAGTATTTGATTTGTTCTGTTAATAAGTCAGTGACAAATACTGAAATCTGGTTGGGTCATGAGTGTCATTTTATAATAAAATACAAATATATTCACTTGCTTAGGTTTTTTACAAAATAGTTTTAAATCTATCTGGAAACTCCAAGTACCAGTGGTATAGGATGATAGTCTTCAGGTGCATCCAGACGTATGTGGACATTTGGTTCCCCTGGGACAAGTAGTGGCAGCGCACCTTGCGGTGCCACTTCTTGTGTCTGGGGAATGCCTGTGCCATGTGTGCTCTGGCGTGGCAAGTTACCCCAGGTCGGGTAGGGAAGGCTGGGGCCAGCACTGGGCTGGTCCCAGCAGCCTTACCTGGGGACCCCCCAGGGCTGCAGCTGTAGAGATTCTGCTGCGCAAAGCCTGGCTGGAAGCAGAGTATAGCTCTGGGAGGGCCAGTTCTGCTCCTCAGCAGCACATGCTGGCCAAGACTGCATTGCTCCATTGTTTTTTTTCTCTGCACTGCAAGGGAGCAGCACGGTGGCAGTTGACCCCTGGATATCATAGAATCATAGAAGTAGGGTCGGAAGGGACCTTGTAGATCTTCAAGTCCAACCCCCTGCCTGGGCGGGAGAAAAACTGGACTCAAATGAGTCCAGCCAGGTAGGCATCAAGCCTCTTCTTAAAGATCCCCAGGGTAGGAGCCAGCACCACTCCCCTTGGAAGTTGGTTCCAGCTCCTAGCTGCCTTAACTGTGAAGTAGTTCTTGCGGACGTCTAATCTAAACCTACTCTCCAATAATTTGTGTCCATTATTCCTTGGCATGCCAGGGGGCGCTAGGGGAAACAGTGTCTCCCCCAATCCCTTCTGGTTCCCCCTAGTGAGTTTATAGACAGTCACCAGGTCCCCCCTCAGCCTTCTCTTGTGAAGGCTGAACAGGTTTAGATCCTGCACTCTTTCATTGTAGGGTCTGCCCTGTTGTCCCCGGATCATGCGGGTGGCCTTCCTCTGGATCCTTTCAATGTTGTCCACATCCCTCCTGAAATGGGGCGCACAGAACTGGATGCAGTACTCCAGCTGTGGCCTGACCAGTGTCGCATAGAGGGGGAGGATCACCTCCCTGGCTCTACTTGAGATGCACCTGTGGATGCACAACAAGGTCCAGTTAGCCCTGCCAACCGTGACCTCGCATTGTTGGCCGAAGTTCATCTTGGAGTCAGTAATGACTCCAAGATCCCTTTCTGCCTCCGTGCTTTCAAGAAGGGAGTTTCCCATTCTATAAGTGTGCTGCTGGTTTCTACTGCCTAAGTGCAGCACCCCACACTTGTCAGTATTGAAATGCATCCTCTTTATGTTAGCCCATTCCTGTAACCTATCCAGATCTTGCTGCAGTCTTTCCCTCCCTACTAGTGCGCTCACCTCACCCCAAATTTTGGTATCATCAGCAAATTTAAACAGGTTGCTTTTCACCACGTCGTGAAGTAATTGAACAGCGCAGGCCCAAGGACCAAGCCCTGGGGGACTCCGGTGCCCACTTGCCCCCAGGTTGAATATGACCCATCCACCACCACCCTCTGAGTACGACCCTTGAGCCAATCTGCAATCCATCTGACCGTGTAGGCATCAATGCCACAGTCGCCTAGTTTTTTAATGAGGATGGGGTAGGAGACAGTGTCAAAGGCCTTGTTGAAGTCTAGAAAGACTACGTCCACGGCAACATCTGTATCCATTGCCTTTGTGACCTGATCATAAAAGGCAACCAGGTTGGTCTGACATGACCTGCCCCTAATGAAACCGTGCTGGTTGCCCTTGAGCATCATCCCTGAAGCTGGCCCATCACAGATGTTCTCCTTGAGGATCTTCTCAAAGTTTCCCAAGGATAGAGGTAAAACTAACGGGCCTATGGTTGCCCGGGTCCTCTCTCTTCCCTTTTTTGAAGATGGGGACCACGTTAGCTATCTTCCAGTCATCTGGCACCTGGCCCGAGCACCATGAGCGCTCGTAAAGCCATGCCAAGGGCCCTGCAATAACCCCTGCTAGCTCCCTCAACACCCTGGGGTGGAGAGCATCTGGACCCGCTGACTTGAACACTTCCAGCCCCTCCAGAAGCTCTCTAACCCGGTCCTCCCCAACCTGAGGTCTGGAGGCATTCCCCTCGAGTCCATTTGGCATCACAGTGGGGAAGTCCCGGTCCCTGCACAAGAAAACGGAGGTGAAGAATTGGTTAAAGTGTTCCGCTTTCTCCTCTGGCGCAACCACCAGATTGCCCAGTGTACTTTGCAGGGGCCCCACGTTACCTGGTGTCTTCTTCATCCTCCCTATATATTTGAAAAAGGACTTTTTATTATCCTTGATCTTGGACACTAGTCCTAGCTCTATGTCCGCCTTAGCTTTCCTGACAGCCCCCCTACAGGCCTGAGCAGAGGAGGTATACTCCTCTTTGGAGATAGCACCCCCCTTCCACTGGGTGTACACCGCCTTTTTGGTAAGCAGGCATTCCCGAACACCCTTGGTGAGCCAGGGGGGCTTTTGGGCACTCTTGCCCCCCTTGCTTCTTGTTGGGATGGACTCCCCTTGGGCCCTGAGTAGTTTCCTTAAGGAATGACCACTCATCCTGCACACTGACCGGGGGTCAAAAAAATTTGAGTGGTGCACACAGGGGCAGCGCATGCTGCTCAAAAGTGGAGCCTGGCCACCCTGAGCCATGCTCTGGCTTCCAGACAGGCTCCAAACTGCAGGATTGCCACTGCTGCAGTCTCAGAAGGCCCCCAGGACCCCAGGTAAGGCTGCTGGGACCAGCCCAGTGCTGGCCCCAGCCTCCCCTATCCCACCCGGTGTAACCTGCCACACATCAAAAGGTGCATGGCACAGGTGTTCCTTGGGGACAACTAGCAGCAGCACAAGGTATCCTGCTGTTAGTTGTCCCTAGGGAACCAAAGGTCCACGTTCGTGTGGCCATGGCCAATGGTATTAACATGTGTAAAGATAAATCTGTGGGAGAAAAAGGTGGAGAGACCATGCTATTTTTGCTAGTCCTCATCTCTTGAATTTGCCTGTTTTATTGCTCTTTGAGACTATGAGCTAGTATATCTCCCTGTTAAGTGCCAGTTTATCACTCCCAGGGATGAGTGGCCTAATCTGAAGGTTTTCCAATTTGAGTGACTCTGGGAGAATTTTATCACTTGGACTTTGACTTCAGTTTGTGTTTTATTATTTAAATGTTGTAATTCACTCAGAGGTCTATAATAACATAATTTAAAAACCAATCTGAATAAATAAGAGAGAAATATAGCAAAGTATTGTGCATATAAATTAATTTATCTTTATCTTTTTTTAAGAAATACCTGATAAAGAAAATGTTGCCAGTATACCATTATTATGCAGGTATTATTCGTCAAAATGCTGATGTTTTGGCAGATAACTACTTTGCTGAGTGAGTATTTAATTTTTTGAAATATGGTAATTTCAAAAGATATAGACTATAATCTATTTCTGTTATACTGTAATGCAATCTTTAAATTAGTCACAGTAGCAGAAATATTATTTTTATTAATTTGAGTGTAACAGAAACATTATATTCCTAATTTACATATGAATTTTAAATGAAAGAGGAGCAGCAGGAGGGATTGCCTGCATTATCAGTTTGTTCTTTCTCTTTTTAAAGCAAATATAGTACTTGTAAAAGATATTGGCTTAGTGGTACTGAAGAGCAAGATGCCTGATTTATCCATCAAATGATTGTGTCAGAGTAGCGTGGCAGTGAAAAACATAGTCTCTACCAGTGACCCTCAAGTTAATTTAAAGACACCAGATGTAAAGATTAGAGGGCAATGAATGAATTTTGCATGGTCTTTCAATTCTGCCTTCTCAACTGATGCATGCTTACTATGGTGACTGAATGGTGAGCTCAGGATGAAAACAGACAAGCCTAGGGCATGGGTTGCAATACATTTTTTACCTTCCTACTTCCCACAAATATCCCTGTGTCTGGAACTTTGTAGTTGCTTGGTTTTGGTTTTATTACTAAATCCGGTGTTTTGAGGAGAAGCTTTCCTAAGAAATGGTATCAGTTGCTAGAATTGTTTTAGTTCAAGTTTGAAGAGTAATGCTAAATATGTAATAAGGAGGGCTGTGCAAAGCTTTGGTGCTGATTTGATTTGGAGAAGATTCGGCGACTGAATCTCTGAATCCAAATCAAATCAGGAGGTCCAAATCTATTTGAAGCTCTCCGAATCGATTCGGAAAAGATTTGGAGAGCTTTGGAGATTCGGGCAGTCCCCGCTCACCTCTGCAGGGAGCTGGACCTGAACTCTGTACCGGTACGTAGGGGGTGGAGGGCGGGGGGCAGGGCTGGAGGAGGAGGGAGGAGACAATGGGGGGACCCCCACCAGGCACCATCCCCTGCCTGCTCTCCCAGTCCCCTGAGAGCACCCTGACACGCCTAGCAATGTCAATGTCTCCCAGCAATGTCAATGGTTGCCCTACCCAGCCCCGTCTCATGGTTCTTAAAAAAAAAAGACAAAACTCCGCACTCACTGGCTGCTGCCAGGTGTGGGGGGGCAAACCCTGCTGCCTCTCACTGCCCCATGCTGCATGGGGGCTCTATCATGTGCCCCATACCCCTTCTACTCTCCCAGCCCCATCCGTAGCTGCCTCGCCTGGCACCAGCACCCAGTTCTTTAAAAAAGAAAAAAGAAAAGCCCTGCACTCACCAGATGCTGCAGCTGCTGTCAGGGCTTCTGGGGGCTATGCAGTGCAGGGAAGTGGGGTGCAATGGGGATTGCCCCCCCACTTGGCAGCAGCCAGTGAGTGAGGGGTTGTTTTTTTTTAAAGAGCTGGGTGGCTAGGGGCAGCCGTTGACGGGACTGGGACAGTGGGCGGGGGACGCAGCCTGCTTGATTCAGAGATTCGGCCGATTTGGCAGTGGCCAAATCTCCAAATCAGATTTGGCTGAATCGATTTGGGACAGTGATTAGAATCACTGAATTGAATCACTGTCTCTCGAATTGGCTGAATCCAAATCCGAAGCAAATACTAGCCATTTTGCACAGGCCTAGTAATAAGTACCTTTTTCTTATTATTCTGGCTTCCCTTCCAGAGCTTACTTGGAACAACTTCTTAGAAAAGCATGTTGGTTGGGTCTGCAAGACTGTTTAGATCTATGTTCGGAACTCTATGCCAAGTGGATGGAGAACCCCAAGAATCAGTAAGATACTATAGTATTATAGATATGCATTTGTAAGCCAGATATACATTTAAAAGGCCATTTCATGGGGTGTGCTGTGTATGGGAGGCACCTTGCATACTCCTCTTTTTATCTCCACAACATGGGATGAACTAAATTGTAAAAAATATAACTTCAAAAAAAACACTGCATATTACTTCAAGTAAATATCACGTGCTAAAGGATGCAGAAAGACTGACTGCTATGAAGATTGATTCTGCTTACTTGGGAAAGTGCAGGCAGTGACAGCACAAGCAGTTCACACAGCCCTATCAGTTTGCCTCAGCTTTAATCTGTGAGCATCTGTTCAATCTTTAGTTTATGTAATCAGTGCTTTATTTTTTTTATACGGGCACCTGCTCCATCTGAGACCACCAACTCATTCTGCAAGTACTGCTGAACTATCAGTTGGTAACAGGTATCAGGATTTACTGACTTAAATCCTATTTGGGATCTGGCCCATTCTGTGCCTAATATGGGTCTTATTTGGAATTTAGGTAGCTGTGTCCGAAGTAGCGATTGTGAAAACCCTCACTCAGCTGTCTAGGCTCACAAAATTCATAGACACCATAGTGTGCATGACTACAGTTCCCAAGGCACCTACAAGGACGGCTTCTGCCCATGTATAGAAGCATCTCCGTTTTAACAAAATTGCCTATTTCCTGCCTGAGCTCAATTAGAATCCAGAAAACAGGCATTCTGCCATATCCCTTGGTGTGTATTGTCAGAGTACACCTAATGTGCAGCGATGGATTCAGGCTCCTTGCAAAATGCAGTGATGGCCATTGCTTTGCTTTAAAACACTGGTGTTGTGCTGCTCATAACCTTTAAACAGTAATTCAGTTGCTGGGACACTTGTGCAAGGAGCTGTGAGAGAATGTTCTTCTGTCTTGAGAGTATTTATTTGAAACAGTCATTGAATAGAGTGCATTGCAGTTCTACAAACAGAGGCTGGAATCCAGGACTAGCCCTTCCAGGCAAGTGCCCTTACCACTAACACAGCTGTGCTCCCACTTGTGTTATTTCTGGCCCAGTGAATCATGCTTTCTTTTTTGCAGAGTGGAGCAGCTTTAAAAAGAGCGGAAAGTGCCTTCATCCTAAAATAGTTTATAATTTGACGATGAGGGCACTTATGTAGAAGGTGTAGGTTTGTATCCCCCTTAGGCAAGGGCTCTCCAACTGACAGCCCTTGAGGGGCTACTTCTGCAGTCTGGGGACTTCTGGCTGGCCACTACTCCCCTCCTTCACAGCCCCCAACCACTTAGAAGTTGGACAGCCCTCCTCAGCTATAGGAGGGCTTTAACCAGGGCTCTGTTATAAAAACAGGGTCTTCCCCTATCCATATTAGAAAACAGTGTGCATATTTTATTCTTGAAAAGAAAGTGCCAAGAGCTAGGCCCTAGGTCCTGAGAGGAGGGAGGCCTTCCTTTCAGCCCTGAATGAGGTGTCCAGGGGTCAGAATTCAGGACACAGTTCTGGCTTAAACTCAAAGTTTCTCCAGCCATAGAATGCTTTCTTTATGTCAGCAGGATAATGCTATTTCACCAAGTAAAAGAAGGCCTCTGCTGCCACCTGGCAGAAGGTTTGTGTAGATATACTTATGCATTCTGCCAATTGATGGACCTAACAGGAGAAACCTAAGTCCTCAGGTTCTTTGTGGGTATGCATGCACACTGACAACTTCCCTGAGGCTACTGCTATCTGCTGATCAACTTTCTCTCTCTAAACAAAGGCATCAGCCAGTGTTTTCAGTTGACCAGCTCTAGGTAATTGCTCGCTTGGTATATTTACTCTGCTTAGCAGGCTTGATGTTTTAGACCCTATTTTGACAGAAAGTCTCCCCATGTATTGTATATGAAGACTAGACACCTCATTAGGAGTTCTGGCTTTCACATTTTGAACTCCTTTTATCAGACTTGGTCCTGAGGGTCTGATTTGCTAGGCAGTTATTTTTAACCATTTTGATATAAGTGGATTTTTCTGCAGGTTTACGAGCACCCATTTGCATGAGTCAGGTCTTAGGCAGGATTTTAATAGGTAACTTAAAGTACTCTTCACCTCTGACATCTATTCCCAATGCAACATAAAGCTCAGAATCTAACTAAGCAGACAACAGGAATTCAAAAATCAAGATTTCCATGTAACCACTGACTTTGTTACATTGTACAAGTCATACATTGTGACTTTCTTACATATGGCTAACATTGGTATGCTGTATAGTTACACTGTTTATTTTCATTAGATTAATTAAAATATTGTTTTAAGACTGTGTAATATATTTTAAAAACCTACTACCAGAATATATTAAGAAATACACTAAATGAATTTCAAAAGCTGAAATCAAAAGTGTATGCTGGACTGCCATGTATATAAGAATAGCTTATAGTTGGCAAGAGCACTGTTTTAGAGTATTCCATTGCTGAAAAGTCTTTCTAATGTATTGAAATTCTTACTTTTCTCTCTCTCCCTTTCCTCTTGTTGTTTCTCTATGCAATTGTGATAGTATTGGCACTGGTGAGTATTGGCACTGGCACTGTGTTTAGTTATTCATCTTTTATATTTGTTTTTTATTTACTATAGTTATTAAAAGTGGACAAAACTGTTTTGGGGTATTTATATCTATGTCCATGCAATAATTTATGTTAGCTAAACTTGCATTTCATAACGTTTTTAAAGTAGTTTTTTAATAAAACTTACTTTTAAAGGAAAACTGAAAAGCATTACAAATATTAAACACGGTTTAATGTCCTGAACAGATTATTCATATTATTGAAGAGTAACAGCAGCAAATGCTACAGTTATGGTTGCAAGACTGTTTTCAAAATCAACGCTTTTCCATTTTCCATAATCTCTAAAATGCTTACCTCCCATGATGCAGTTTTCTAAAGTGTGAGTCTAAAGATGGACTTCTTAAAAACTAGGAAATATTTGTTGATCTGTGTTGGTACAAAGGGGTGGGGGTAAAAAACTCACAATCTGCAGAAAAAAATTCTTTTTTTTTGTGCTAGTCCAGTGCCTCTATGTTACTCGATTGCTTCTTGTACTTCCTCATCAGATTGATGTTCACAATGGAATTATTCTACCAAAAGCTGACAGCATGATCTTTACCTTCTATTGTGAAATCCTCACATATTTGAAAAAGAACACTGCCATGGAGAGCAACCATCTTCCTGACCCCTTTCAGGCAGGCTGCTGTCTGTTTCATGGAAGAATTTGTAGTGATTTTTTTTTATACAATATGTGGAAAGAATATATTATGAACTATTGCCCCTCTGTTCCCACACCTACACATATTTACCAGGTTTGGCTCTCTTTCATTCAGAAGAACAATATTTATATAGCTAAATTAGTATATTCCCGGTAGCACTGTGCTGCTGGAACTCTGTGTAGTGTTGCAGCTCTTCAGAGCCATGAACTGTCCAAATGAGTAGTGCTATAGACACAAAATTCATAGACATAATAGAATTTTAAAGAATTCATTATCACTTTTAGGACTTATCCTCTGAAGTAGCAGGAGGGAGTCTGGTGCATGAAAAAGCATCCATTCTCTCTTTAGCTTGCACTCTTGAAGCATCTGGCTTTTCTGCAAATGGTTAGTCCTTTCTTATCACCTGAGCGCCATAGAGACACTTCCAAAAAGCCTTCTGGGTGTAGCATTTTCACACAAATGCAATTGCTGCATGTTATGGCATCATTGTGTTGTTGTAAGACACAATGATAATGGTCAATATTTATGTTGGCCAAGACAGACTATTGTGATTTATATTAAAAAGTTTTTCAGTTCATCCTTATTTTTAAAAATCTTATTCATGTTGATTTTCAGATCATATCAAAACATTGAAGTAATCACATCTATCTGTTTTAATATTTATGTTCTGTTTCACTTTTATGAATGTTCTAATTGTAATTGAATGTAAATATTTTTCTGCCGTTCATTAAACACTTGCTTTAATTTTGTAGGAATACAGTGGCATCTGTCATATTCTATTTTACAGGATTCCTGCTTTTGTTAGAAGAACAATCTTTTGTTATGGTATTGCAATGGGAAGTGATAAAGAATGGGAATTTGCATGGGAAATGTACCATCATGATAATTCCACAACACATGATAAGGACATACTGCTCTATGCCATGGGTTGTACCAGAGAATCATGGCTACTTCACAGGTGACCTTGATCAAATTGTATTTTATTGTGTATAAAAGTATAGAATGATTTCCCATGTTTAGGGCAAAAATAGACATTACTGTATTCACTCGAATACAAGGCAAGTTTACGATCAGCATGGGGAAAAAATTAGCATGCTCATCTTACAGTCACATACAAGGAAACCTCATTAAATACATTGTTTATCATTAAACTGTTGTGAAAAGCAGCATATGCTCAGCAATGGCACTAACTGTGAAATTGATTAAATACAGCCAACCCTGAGCATGATTATAAAACACAGGGCCCATATAGGGCAAATAGGTTAGCATAGCCCATCTGAATATGATAGATGGTAGGTCCCATTGTGCTCAGTCCCCCTCAGTGTCAACTTTTTTCAAGTCATGGTAAGCCACTACACTGAATACAGTTTGACTTCCTCTTTACTCCTACAGCTGAGCTGTGCCTTTCTTTCCCATTTCCAGTGATTCGTGGTTCTTTACCAGCTTCAAATGTCTGGCAGCTATCACCAAATGGGCCCCAAATAGTTTACACAGAATCCCTCTGTCGCCCCCTCTCTGTCTGTTGCATATGATTAGTGTGGCCTTGCTCTCCATGAGGTGGAGCTGGACCAGGTTGCCCTGCATGTCATCTGTACATACGTTTTTGAAGGATCCCAGGACTCATAACAAGAACACTTAGTTCCATGAGTGTGTGTGTGTGTGGGTGGGTGGGTGCTAATTAGCACATGGATCCTTCATGGGGGGGAGATCCAGAGTAGTGGGGTACCGAGCAGTGCTGAGCTCTGGGGTCATAATGACTTGAAATGTGGTTGACTTTGCTGGGGTCCAGCCCAATGAATTGCACAGTAAGTCTTGAGCATTTGCCTTTGCACTAATATTATAGTTACAAAAATGCTACTTAAAAATGTATTAAGTGCCTGTGCTAAAGCTTGTAGCAGTTTGAGAAAAAGGTTAAATGCATCAATTCTGGATGAACTAAGTCTATGGGTACTACATACACACGTATGTTTATTTCAACATTAGTGTTTTCAAAGTTGCTTCTCACTTCCATGTGCTTAGGGAGAGCAAGTTCTGCCAGGAAAGGAGAGGGAGGGAGGGAAGGGCCTGCAGGCAGAGGAAGTTGTGGGGTAAAGAGCAGGGGACTACCTGATTCCCCAGATTTAATTTTCCCTGTTGTAGCAGTGAGAGGGGACACATTTAAGGCAAACTTCCAATAATTAGATTCCATACCAGGAAAATTATAACAAATTTATAATTGTTCCATATGTAGAATCTAATTATTGGAGTTTGTCTTACATTCAGGGTCATCTTATATTTAAGTAAATACAGTAATTCAGTAAATTATTCATCACTTAAAGTGCAGTCTTACTCTTCAAAATGGCAGTTAATAACTCTCAGTGGGTACATCTACATGAGATGCTTAACTTTGCATTAGCACAGTTTACTGTGAAGTAAACATGTGCATCTACACGTGCACATGCTTACTTCACAGTAAATCTCCCTACTCCTGAGTAAACTTGCCATCTGCAAATGCAAGTAACAAATTTACTTGGGATTAATAATGACGTTGTAGAACTCCTATAGACTTCTGATCTGGATCAAAATCTGCTTCTGGTCAGCCATCTATCAGGGGGCAGGACATAATCCCCTGCCACCAGGAGCTGTCTGCTGCCTGGGTGGGCTCCACCATAGGAGCCTGGGCAAGGACTATGTCCCCCTGCCCTGTCAGCAGGGAGCTCCAAATTTCCTGCTTCAAGGTCACAACCAGGGGCCTGGGAGACCCTTATGTCCCAGCCTGAGGTCCACGGTCGAGGGGCTCAGGCTGGGAGATGAGGGTCTCCCAGTCCAAGCCCTGTAACCGTGGAGCTCAGACTGGGAGATAACTATCTCCCAGCAGCAGCCCTGTGGTCGTGGAGCCAGTGGTGGGAGCTCTCTGCTGGCAGGACAATATCCCCTTGCCCTGGCACAAGGGAGCTTTCAGCCCCCACTCCCCAACTGCAGAGCAGGGGCTGGAAACAAGCTGCCCAGCCCCCACTTGGTGATTGGAGTTGCAGTTGTGGAGCAGGAACTGGGAGCTCCCTGCATGGGAACAGTTCTCCACCCTGCTTGGAGTTGTCTGGGACTTGCTTCTGACTGGGACAGTCCCCAGCCAGTCCCACCTAGCTATTAGCTGCCCCACCAGCAGATCAGGGCAAGGGCCTGGGACCTGCTCCTCCCCTGCAGCTCCTTCCAAACCCTGTGACCCTGATCAGGGAGCCAGGGCCAGGAGCTCCCTGCTGGTAGAGCAGGGGGACATTGTCCCTGCCCCAGCAGCAGGTAGGCCCCTAGGGCCAGGAGACAACTGTCCCCTGGCCTGGTGCTGCCTGTCAGCCTCTAGACTAGCACTCAGGGGGAGCCTGGAGCTCCCAACCCAAAGGGAACAAAGGCCCATTGCAGGGCTGCAGGGAACTTGGTGCATATTTTTTACCTAGTCTCTGCATGTGTAAATGCCTGCTCAAAAATGCTTACTCTGAAGTAGCTTGCACCAGAGTAAATTTGGGCTAAAGTGAACAGATGTGTCAATGTGCCCAGTAACTTTAAATGTAACATGCTCAGCATATGTATAAAAAGCCATTGAAACTGGATTTTCTGATCTGTCATGTACTGTTACTCCTGTTAGGCCATTTTTGGCAGTTTGCCACTACGAGGCATCCCTGTTGTATTAGAATAAATTCCATTGCTATAGAGCATGTGAAAGCAGCATAACAGCTTCCTGTGCCAGCTGTCACTTTTGACATAATAGGGGCATATGAGGAGACAGAACAGGTATGCTAGGGGAGAGTGATTGGGGCACCATACCTTTCCTTGGGTTTTCCTCTGTGAAGGAAATAATTTGGCCCTTTCACTACTGCAAAGATGCAGTAAGTATATCCACACTCTATGCACTGCTATGTTTGCATGCTGATAACTGGAAACTCGGTGAAAACATGGAAGATTGATAACTTATTTAAAAGTACTGTTTTGGCTGCAAATGCTATTTTAATTTTTTTAAAGATAGTTACACTTTTTAACATTTTTCAACAGATACATGCAGTCTGGCATCAACGGATCATTATTTTCTTCTAATAATACGATATTTCTCATTTACAACTTGGCAGCTACTGATACTGGGCTACGTATAATATGGAAATTCATGACAGAAAATTGGCCACTTTTACAAGAAAGGTATGGCAAGCTCCAGCTGGTAGCATTGACCTTTATTCTTCAGCTTTTTCTCTGGCTTCCATTTCAGCCTTTTAAGTTTTTGCAGTAGAGCAGTGGGTTTCAACCTATTTCATTTACAAACATTTGAAAGGGAGGCTTAGACTTCTTTGAGTTGTAAATGTGGGTATTCATGTACTTTTGATTATAGTCATCTTTCGTGGGCCCCTTAAACAGTCTGTGGACCCCCAGGGGTCTGTGGACCACAGGTTGAAAACCACTGCTGTAGAGTCTAACTGCAGGCTTCAACTCTGCAGGTACCTGTATTTACCAATTATCTGGTTCTTTATTACATAACTTTATGAAGTGCATTGTGCAATGTGGTGGTGAAAAACAATGTATAAATATAAAATATTACCAGTTACTATTATGTATTGCTTATTAGCATGATGGTTGGTGTACCCAAAGATTTTCAGGTATACCTGGCGGCGCAAGGATTTAAACTGAAGGCATATATCATGAGGCTCTTATCCATCTATATGAAGAGAAGAGGGTGTGGCCAAGCCATTGGTGCCAGGAGAATAGCTGGTCATGTGAGGGTGGGGTGTTAGGAGCAGATATAAAGAAAAGGTGCTGGAGCAGGAGCTGCTTTGGAAATCTGGAGAGTGGATAAATGAAGCCTTAAGAGCAAGCAGGCATCAGGGAAAGAGCTGGCACTCCCTACTCCCCAGCTGGTGAGGGCCAATTTCAGGGGGCGCATGTGCCTGCCCCTGTGACCCCCTATATGTCACCTATACCTGCTGCCACCTGTGATAGCATCCACCCCCTTGGACATGCAGCCCCATGGCTGCTAGACCTGGATGGGGTGCCTCCACTCTGCCATCTGGGCAGCTGTCGCCCAGAAGATGTGCTCCTTGTGGTGGTTCACTTTGAACTGTCAAAGTGGGTCTTCTTGGCTCCAGATGGCCAAGAGGTCAGCCACCTCATCTGCCCTCCATCTGGGTGCCCAGTGCTGGCCTTGGACAGGCTCTTCTGCCCAAGTCTCGCCACTTGTCTCACCGCAAATATCCTGGTGTTCCCTGTTTAAAAAATGCAAATTATTTGATAAGAAACCCAAATTCTCTTCATTATACTACCACAAATAGTGTTCTTCTGCTGTTAAAATGAAACACCACTATATAGAAAGGGATCATTTAGGCAATGTTTTATTGATATATTTACAAGTTTAAAGCAATTTGGAAGCCTACCAGTGCCTCTAAAATCATAATAAAAGAAATTCTAAATTTCTATATGCTTTGGCATTTACTTTTTTGGGGGTCTTGTCATAGAAAAATCAGAGCGGCGACTACCCCCTTCGCTCATATATTGCCCCCCACTAAGTGCTACAGCCCTCCCCCCCATCAGCAGCGGCGTAGCCCCAACCACCTCAGTGCCACCTGTGCCACTTGTTGCATGTCTGGTCCAGCGCAGCACAGAGCCGTGTGCCTTCAGGCAGCCCCGGGCTGCTCAGGCTGTTACCCGGGGTCCAGCGCTATTCACAGGGACCACATGTTGTACCGGGCTGAGTCCTGTTTGCACAGGCCCTGCATGCCATCAGACCGGTCCTTTTCCACAGAGGCAGGACCCAGCCCAGCACAACACGTGGTCCCTGCAAGCAGCACTGGACTGCAGGTGACAGCCTGAGCAGCCTGGGGCTGCCTGAAGGTGTGTTGCCCCATGCCATGCTGCACCTGGCCAGATCCACATCAAGTGGCACAGGTGGTGCTGGGTCTAAGGTGGCTAGGGCTGTGCCACACTGTAGAGGGGCCCTGGCTGCAGTGGGCCCTGAGTGCCCCATGGCCACTGTTGCTGTGGGGGGAGAGGGGCTGTGGGCCCTGCGGGGGACTTACAGCCTCCAACCAACCTCCACCTCTATACAACCCCCACACATTGACAGAACCCGGGTTACAGCCTTGCATCGCTCCTGCTTGCCCAGCATATGAATATGGCATGCTAGGGCAGCAGGGGGCACCATAGAGACACTGGCTGGATGCCAGAGTGTCTCTGGAGGTCCAAGCCCCAGCTTGCCTTAGGTTCCCCTCAGTGGGGAACCGTGCCCTGCATTGCTTTTCTCCTGGGTGCTTTTATTTGATAGCTGGAAATCCAGGTATTAAATTTTGAGCCCACACTGCAAATATGCAGTGCGGGGAACATGGTTTTGTTTTCAACATGTCTCTTGCGGTATCTCAGTTTTTGAGATGCTGCAACAGGCACATGCACACTTGTGTGGACATGCCTTGTGATTCTTTCCTCCCATGCTTGACTGGTGGAAAGGTCTCGGAGACCACAGCTAGTGGCATGCCCTTAATGTAGCCACTTGGGGGAGGGGGACAAGGAAGCGGGGGAATAATTTAGACCCTGTAGATACCTCAATTTAAAGACAGTCATAGCATCTACAACCTATCACATTGTAGAAGTCTTCTACTGCTGTGGAACATGGCCATGGTTATACCACTGTGAAACCTGCTCTGAATTTGGCCTTTTTATTATTTTAAAATTAAATTCCATTTTATATTTATTAGTTATGTACAGTCTCCTTGCAGCTACTGCACTAATAAAAATACAATGCAAATACTTGAGATTACTTTTTAAACTTATCAGGTCAAATTTGGGGCTGGTAAAATGGATATAAATTCTATACGATTACAATAGTGTTGAGCCTGTTTATTCCAGAGCTGAACACCATGACTCAAATTTTATAATATAACATGCCATTATGGCAACATTGTTACTGCACCATCATTTAGTATTTCCCAGGGGCGATGCATAGGGGGTGCACACAGGTGCATAGTTTCATAGTTTCTAGGGTTGGAGGGGACTTGAACAGATCATCAAGTCCGAACCCCTGCCCTGGGCAGAAACAAGTGCTAGAATCATAATACCCCAGCCAGATATCTATCCAACCTCCTCTTGAAGACCCCCAAGGTAGGGGAGAGCACCACCTCCCTTGGGAGCCCATTCTAGAGCCTGGCAGCCCTAACCATAAAATAATGTCTCCTGGTATCAAGCTTGAACCTACTCTCAATCAATTTGTGGCCATTATTCCTTGCTTTCTGAGGTGGTTTCTGAGGGAACAGAGCCTCACCTATTTTCCACTGCCTCCCCACAGTGAGTTTATAGACAGCCACCAGCTCCCCTCTCAGTCTTCTCTTGTGGAGGCTGAATAGATTTAGGCCCCTTAGTCTATCTTAGTAGGGCCTGGCCTATAGCTCCCTGACCATGTGAGTGGTCCTTCTCTGGCAGGACCACTTAAGGTTAGCCACATCCCTCTTGAAGTGCAGTGCCCGGAACTGGACACAGTACTCCAACTGTGGCCTGACCAGTGCTGCATAGAGGGTATGTGCACCCGCTGAGCATGGCAGTGTACCCCCTGCAAAAAGCTGCCGTTGACAGTGTCTGCAGGTGGTCACCACTTGCCACCCCACTGCCAACACCACCGGCAGCAGCATCTGTGGGCAGTCCACAATCACCCCTGGCCACTGTCATCACTGCCAATATCGTCACTCCCCTCCCCCCCCCCAGTGACAGTGCTGGTGGTGTCTGCAGAAGCTCCATGCTTACTGCTGCTGCGCTCCCATTGCCACCCCTGCCAGTGCAGCCATGCCCACCCCAAGCCACCAGGGGACGTGCTATTCATGGTGCTTCCTTTTGGAAGTACTAAAAAACTGCACAGTAACAGTCCGTACTGCATCGTGTGCGCTGTAAATAGTTATTTTTAGGCACTGTGTTGCCATAGCAATGCACTATAACAAGGGAGTGCATCACTATGGCAATGTAGTTGTGGCATCACTGTTTTTGCCTGCAGAGGTTACGTTGCTGTAGGGCATTGCTGTGGTGACGTAATGTCACGTGTAGATGCTCCCAGTGACTCCGATTCACTACTTTGATGCTCCTCTTTCTTTTTCAAACTTGTGCACCTGATACTGGCATATGATTAGTAATAGATTAATGTATTATGTTATCCTTTACCAGCCAGCTTAATTTTTAATTTTTGTAATCTGATAATGTTTGCAGTTCTTAGATAATTTAAAAGAATGTTGTGTTCTTACCAAGGAAGAGAAATCAAACCTTTTATAAAAGAATATGATTTACATTTAAGTTCCTTTCATCCTGCATACTTGTTTAAAATGTACTGAGTTCTCCTCCCACTTTTTAGCAAGAAATACTCTCAGATTTTAAAATTAATTTAGGCAACAGTTCAACATCAAAAATAACTAAGCTTGAGAGGAATGTTTGTAAAGGTGAATGTAACATTTATCCAAATATTATCTAGTTCCCTTGCTTCTTCATTAATCTTTACATTGTTTTATAGGTTTGGAAATGCACCGTTACATGCTGTTTTAAATGGTATGAAAAGACTGGTCAATACAGACTTACAGATCCAAGAGGTAATTATGTATATTTGTAAATACACGTGTTTAAGAATTATCGTGAAATGTGTTGCATAAGCATGTGGGAACTAATACTTTTAAAAAGCTATTTTTGCATATACAAGAAATCCACTTACAAACATGCATCCTAAATTGCACACTGTAGCAGGGCACTAAGGTGCCTGCTACTGATAACAGGAATATGGGCTCAGCTGCCACTCACCAGGGCAGCACAGGTGTGGGTTGCCAAGGCAACCAGTCTGGTCAGCTGACCAGAAGTGGGCAGGGCCTGGCCTATATAAACAGCGAGGCTGAGGCCAGGGTCAGTTCCCCTCTGGCAGTAGAAGAAACTGGAGCTCTGTTGGAGCAAGCAGAGCAGAACACAACAGAGAAGCCTGATGGTCTGAGCAGTGTCTGCCCAATGATGCTGGGTGGAGGAAAAACCCTAGTAGGGATATGAATGGAGCTATGGATAGCCAGTCGGCTTGGAATTTATGTTATAACACAGGAGTGTGAGGTTTTTGTTTTGTGGTTGTTGTATAAGACTGGAGGACCAGGTGAGGCTGTAGGGGTTGGAGGAGGCCTCATAGGAGCTCCCCAGTAGTGTGGGGGGGTTCCTAGCATCGGAGTGTGGCACTGCGTTTTGGGGTGTCCTGACCCCGGCCCCAGTGTGGGCAGCATCGGGAAGAGCTCAGTGTGGGTGCACGCAAGAGCGTCGGAGAGTGGAGCTGCGTTTTGGGGTGTCCCGACCCCAGCCCCAGTGTGGGCAGCATCAGGAAGAGCTCAGTGTGGGCGCATGCAAGAAGCCCCAGTGGGGCATAAGACCCGAGAAGGTGGGTCTGGGGCCAGGTAAGGCTGAGGCTGCCTGAGCCCCGTTGTGAGGAGCCCAGTGGGTGTAAGACCCAAGAAGGGCATTCGGGGGCCGGGTAAGGCCAAGGCTGCCTGAGCCCCGATTTGCGGGAAGCGCAAGCAAGGCCCCAGTGCGGGCAGGGAGTGCGAGCAAGGCCCCGGTTGGGGGGGCAAGAGCGAGAGCACGGGGGAGTGCGAGGCACAGGCCCCGGTTGGGGGCAACGGCATAAGAGACGGGCCTCGGCACGGGTGATAATATAGAGGCAAGCCCGCGGGGCGCGACAGACCCCAGTGAGGGCTGCGAGGCCCGCGGGGCGCGACAGACCCCGGCGTGGACAGCGGGAGCTGCGAGGCCTGGTGCAGGGCGACGGTACAGAGGCAAGGCCCTGGTGCAGGCGAGAGCTGCGGGAGACAGGCCCCGGTGCGAGCAAGAGCTGCGAGGTGAGACAGGCGGGCATGGAGACGAGTCCGGGGACCCGTAAGGGCACGGGTGACTGGGACTCGCGTGCAGCCCAAAGGCCAGAGTGCACCAGGCAGTTAGACCAAGCCCGGATACATCCGGGCCATGCCAAAGAGGGTAGGAAGACAGCCTCCCTTGAACATATTAACATCAAAGACGTGGCGGGCAAGATAAAGAGGGTGAATTTAAACCGGATTTGACACGGTAGGTAGGGGCGCTAGGGGAGGTCACAGCACCCCTAGAGGTCATCCTGCCACACACACCCTAAGTTAGAGAAATGCTTGTACAATTAGTTAGGCACTCGTGGATGGAAAAGAAGTTTTGTGGAATTTAGATGAGTCATTTTTGGCAAGTAGATGAGCATTTCTGCAGCCATTGTTGTGCAGCTTCTTTTTGTATAGATTTTCCCCTTGCTTTAAAAAAAATAAAATCCAGAATGATCATTTATTTGTATCTTTCTGACTCTCCCCAGCACTACATTTGTTCCCTGGCTCCCCCTGCAATCTGTCTTCTTCCTTCCTGATATCATCTTGGCATCTCTTTGCCCAACATATCACAGTTCTCCTTGGTACCCTGAGTTCTCCTGTGATCTCAGTGTTGCCTCTCAACGAATGTGTTCCGTTCTTAATGTCTGTTTTGCTGCCCCATCGTAGTCCCAGTTTTACTGCCCTGTCTTAGTCCCAGTCTCTGATTTCCCCTGCCTCCTGGACACATTCTACTTGCCCAGTTCAGTCCCAGTCACACCCCCACTCCCATTTAATTTATTTCCATCTAATCAGTTGCTCACTAGATTTTGTGTCCCAACTTACTCCTTTCCTTCCCATCCTTCTACCTTGTGTCCTTCTCCACGCAACCTGGTCAGGTCAACACAGTGCAATAGTGTCCTGCAGCAACTTTTGAGCTAGCTAGAAGCGAGTCCACACCTGAATGAATCTTGTGTCATAGAGAAGTCACAAATCTTAGGGAAGTAGGGCTAGAAGGGACCTCCATAGGTTGTCTAGTCCAACCCTCTGCCTCAGGCAGGATTATTCCTATCCAAACCATTGTATACCAATCCAATGTCTAACTTCCTAGCAAAAGTACATAGTCAAACTGGACAGAACACAAGACATAACACCCTAACTTGCCACAGTTAGAGCAGGGGGACCATGATGGCCAATGTCCTGCTGCTGTAAAGGTTATTAATATACACTCAGGAGATCCCAGGATGAGACCACCATGTCCCTGCCCTCCTCCCTCCCCGCCCCCCCCGCTATAGAGGAAGGCAAAATTCCGCACATTCCATGTCAGTCTGACCATGGGGTAAAATGTCTTCCTGATCCCAGATATGGTGGTTGTTCTGACCCTAAGAAACCTCAGGATTTTAAGACCCAGCAGGAGCATTGACACACCCCAGTCAAAATCCCCAGCCTTGGTTGCAGCTAACACCCAATGCTTCTGTGGAAGGCTTAAAAACTCTAACACTTATAGCAGAAGATGGGGGGTGGAGGCAACCAGCAAAGCCCAGAAGCATGGGGAATGCCGATAGTATAACATAGGCATAACTTTGCCTAGTTCAGCACTTCCTAACCTTTTTTGCCCCATGGCACACTTATCTAAATAAGCACCATGGCACACCAGACATGGAAGGGTGGGGGGTGGCGTGCGGCCAGCCAAATACTGACAGGGGAGTAAGGGGGTAGCCTGGGGCCAGCCAGAAGCTGATAGGGAGGTATGGCACATGGCCAGTCAGATTGTATTTTGGGCTGGAGCCATGCCCTCTGCCTGGCTGGAGCCATGCTCCCTGTCTGTCTGTGTCCACAGTAGCAGCAGGTGGGGAGCATGGCTTCTGCCAGGCAGGGGGTGTGACTCCAGCCCAAAATGCCACAGCATACCTGGACATGCCTGATGGCACACCAGCGTGCCGCAGCACACCGGTTGGGAAATGCTGGCCTAGATCACCTCTAACCATTGGCTGTCTAACCTCTTCTTGAAGATCTCCAGTGATGGAGAGTTCACAGCTTCTCCTAGACAGTCCATTCCACTGCCTCACTGTTCGTTCTAACAGTAAAGTTTTTCCTGTTATCCAGTCTAAGCCTACTGTATTTACTCAAATATAAGATGAGGGTTTTTCCCCCAGTTAGCATGGGAAAAAATCTCTCGTCTTAAGCAGCATTATGTGAAAGTAAAGTGTATTTATGGAGTACCTGTGCTAAAACTTGCAGTGGTTTCAAAAAAGGTAAAATGCATGAATTCTGGATGAACTAAGTCTATGGGCACCCATAGTAATGTGAACTGTGAACTACTAAAGATATGTTTATTTCAAAGTCTGTGTTTTCAAGTTTGCCCCTCCCTTTCATGTGCTCAAGCAGAGCAGGGTTTGATAGTAGGGTGGGGAGGGAGAGAGGGAAGAAGTTGAGGGGGTAGAGAGCAAGGGGGGCATCTGATCCCCGCCAGTTTTATTTTCCCTGCTGTAGCAGTAGAAGGGGGAAAAATTCAAGGCAAACCTCCAATATATAGATTCTATACCTGGAAAATTAAACCAATGTATACATTTTCTGTACATACAATCTAATTATTGGGGGGGTTGTCTTATATTCAGGATCATCTTGTATTCAAGTAAGATGGCTTTGCTGCAGCTCCAAGCCATTGGTCTGCATCCTACTATCTGCAAGAAGAGAAAAAAAATGTTTGATCTCTCTTTTATGGCAGCTCTTTGGATATATGAAGTTGCTATCATGTCTCCTCTTAAGTGTCTTTTCCACAAGCTGCTCATCCCTAACTCCTTCAGCCTCTCCTTGTATGACTTTCCTTCCAAACTCTTTATCATTCTTGTCACTAACTTCTGCACACTGTAACTAACTCACATCCTTTTTAAACTGTAGAGCCCAAAACTACACACAAACTGCCCAAAACTGCATACTCTAAATGAAGCCTAACCAATGCCAAGTAGAGACACCTCCCGTATCTTGGACTTTAGCATTAGCTTGACATTCTGCCCAGATTAATTCCCCCTTCCTCTCAGGTAGAGTGCCATGCTAATGTTGTCATGCTACTTTCAGAACCTGACAATTTCATTTAGAGACAGCTTGAGTATCTCTGCATGGCACTGCACTATGCAGTGTAGACCTATCCTCAACTGGTTTACAAGAACAGCTGCTAGCCATTTCAGGGAAACTTCAGCTTTACCTCTGTAGCTCTTGGTAGTCTATTGATGTACTATCACACTGTTCAGTACTCTTATTACTTTTCCTCTGTATCTTTCTGTTATCTCTGGTCTTCTTGGAAAGTAGGCTCTTTGGGGCAGGGACAGTTCTGTCCTTCTGTTATCTCTTGTCATATACTAGGATTCTAATCTCTGCGGCAAGAAGTCTTTTTTTTTTAAATCAGGTATTCAATGCAGTAGGTTCCTAATCCATAACTGGGGATCAGGCATACTATAGTACTACTTACAACAAATGACCAAGTATAAAGGATTTTCACAGGAACAGTATTTTCACAGAGATAGTAATAAAAGATGTGCTCCTGACACAGTCACCACACCGTCTCCCACTAGATTTCAGATCCCTCTTCCAAAGCAATTAGACATTAGAACTGCCCAAAGAAAAGATCACAGGAATTTAACATAGGGAAAATGTTGTATTTTCCTAGTCTTGTTCCTGAAAACAACTGAACCATTTTGGCTGAAACTTTCTTTAAAAAAAAAAAAAAAAAAAAAAAAAAAAAATATCAGAGAGACACAGATATCTGAAAAATCTCAACCCAGACTTTTAAAACTTTGCTAAATTATGAGTGTGAGGAAGTGGGGCCTAGGAGCGGCCGTGAACTTCCTAGCGCCCCCTACCGTCACTCAAGGCTGTATTCAGCACCCTCGGATTCTCGCCCACCACGACTTGGATCTTAAATGAGTTTAAATGGGAGGCTGCCTTTATCTCCCTGGTGAACGGTACGTAATGGTCCTGCCCCTACTCCATATGGGGTACCCGTGTGCACGCCTCCTTTAAGGGGTATGCGTGGGAGGTTGTGCGGTCCCTTACCCTCTGGTGCTCTCTCTAGCACCCCGGGCTCATCACCCGCCCGGTGTCCCTGGGCCTGGCTCTCCGCCGCCGCCCCGTAACCGGCGCCCCATTGGGCCTGGCTCTCCGCCGCCGCCCCGTCACCGGAGCCCCTTGGGCCTGGCTCTCCGCCCACTGCCCCGCTCTGGGGCCTAAAATCGCCCACCTCTGGGCTTTTGTGCCCTTCTCAGGGCCTCTACCACGCCTCTGGTGCCTCTTGCCCCTCTCGGGTCTCTGCCGCCCTATCCGCGGCCATTGCCCCCCTTCTGGGCCCACGTCTGCGCTCCTCGCACGCGCTCTCCGCCCCCTCTGGAGCCTTGCCCTCTCTAGGGCCCACGCCGCTCTCTCCGCGGCCATTGCCCTGCCTCTGGGCCTGCACCGCGCTCTCTGCATGTGCCCTCTGCCCCTCTGGAGCCTTGCCCACTCTAGGGCCCATGCTGCGCTCTCTGCGGCTGTTGCCCTACCTCTGGGCCTGCGTCATGCTCTCCGCCCGCGCTCTCTGTCCCCCTCTGGGGCCTTGCCCTTTCTAGGGCCCACACCGCGCTCCCTGCGGTGGTTGCTCTCCTACTGGGCCTATACCGCGCTCCTCGCACTTGGGGCTCAGGTGGCCACAGCCGTGGCTGGCCCCCTTGACCCCTCTCTGGGTCCTTTGCCCCACTGGGCAAACACCGCACTTCTCTCTGGCACAAACACCGTGCCTCTCCAGCGCAAACTGTAGTGCCCCTACTGGGCACTGGGAACCCCCAGGCTGCTGGGGAGCCCCCTGAGGCCTCCTCACTCCCCTACAGCCTCACCTGGTCCTCCGGTGTAACTGTAACCGAAATGCAAGCCACCTGGCTTCAACATAAACACAGAGCCTCCTGCTCATAACATAAACACTGAGCCCCCCCCACCAGGGCCTCCAACCATACCTCTCATCACGGTGCTCTCCTCCCCGGCATCATCGCAGCCAGTCAGCACCACAAGGCTGCCACTACCAATTCAGGCTGCTCCTGTGGCTGCCAGAAGGGAACTGCTAGTCAGGCTCCGGCCTGGGCTATTTATAAAGGCCCGGCCCTACCCCCTTCTGGCCATCTGACCGGCTGGTTGCCCTAGCAACCCGCAGCTGCACTGCCCTATTGATTGGCAGCTCTGACAATCAGCACCTGAGCTGCCCTGGTGACTGACAGCTCACCTTACCTCCTTCTCGGGCACGGAGCACCCCAGTGCCTCCGTGACAATGAGCAATAGAAAAATCGGGTCTTTCTGTCTTAATATGCTAGCATTGTCTATAATGTACGTACTTACATGTATGTACAATTTGAGGTATTTAAAGCTATAGCAAGTTATTATTCAGCAAATGATTGAAATGATTGAATGATTGAAACAGCAAATGATTGAAGCTTTCTTAGGTATGAAAACTAATATAGAAAGTATCCATCAAAAGTCTTAAAATGATACACAGCAGCGGAAAGTTTGTCATTCCCTACTGTGGTTTCTTTGTGGAGTATTGGAAGATACATAGATACTGTGAAGGGGTTAGTGTCTAACCCAGTACACTCTCCTCTCCTTCTGTATGTCAGATTGTTCCGTGCGATAGTATAACAGTATTTACCGACTCTTGCCTGCCACATCTTGATTAATATTTGATGTTATAAGTTGGGAGGTGTTAATTATTATCTACCATCATAATAGTTCTCAATCTATATTGAGGAAGAGGATCCCCTTTGTGACGCACCTTAGCTTCCCCTTTTTCTCTACTTTATAGGGTGCCTAACTTGTTGACCATTAATTGGAAATTACAGCCTTACGTTATCCAGTTTGGGTTTACAATGTCCTTTATTTATCTTACATCCATTATCGTCTTGCACTAAGCAAGGCTATCCTTACTTATTTACATCAGTTAACTGTGAATTTCAACTTAAGCAGAATCCCACCCGGACCTCAGTTCAACTTAACAGAGTTACTTCTTACAGATTCATAGATGTTAGGGCCGGAAGAGACCTCTATTGATCATCAAGTCCGACCCTCTGCTTTGCATTTCTCCTTGTTAAATCACATCTATTGTTTTCTACCCGTTTGTCCAACCTGTCCAGGTCTGCCTGTTGTTCCCTGCCCCTCCGGTGAGTCCACTTATCTATTGCTCTTGCGTCAGTCCTATCTACGTTGCCCTGGGTTCTATTTCTTTTCTTTTTACTTTGTTTCTTTTCAGGGTGTGGTCCCTCTTCCCAGGAACTTGTAAGGATTTCTCCCTCAATTGCCTTTTCCTTTCTCTTCTCTTGTTTATGTTCAGAGCTTGCTTGACCAGCAGAGTAACACTCTGAATGATAACAACAACCGTCCCAATATCCTCAAAAGGGGAAGAGGGTTCTCGTCTCTGTTTTCTTCCTCTCGCAAATTACGTCTCTATCTGCTTTTGTTGAAGCTTCTCCCTTTTGTTAGTCCTGGTTGTCCCCCTTTTCTCCTTTTGGGGTCTCCTCTTATTGGGTTTTTTTCTCTCCCCTGTCCAGTTTTGTTTTTTCTCTCTCCGGATCTGCGCCTCTCCCACTGCTGCTGCTTCTCTCCGGCCCCACCCCTCTCTCCCGTGGCTCGCCCCAGCGTCACAGAGCAGCTGCTCCAGAATCTCTGCTCTTCGCCTGGTTCTGTTCCTTCTTTTTGTTCTTCTGACGCTTCTTCTGCTGGGTTTCTTTTATTTTTTCCCCACTGTCTCTCCACAGATAGTTTCATAGTTTCATAGTAGCTAGAGTCGGAAGGGACCTAGGTAGATCATCTAGTCCGACCCCCTGCCTTAGCAGGAAAGAGCACCGGGGTCAGATGACCCCGGCAAGGTGCTCATCTAACTTCCTTTTAAAAATCCCCAGGCTAGGAGCCTGCACCACTTCCCCTGGAAGCTGGTTCCAGGCCCTAGCCACCCTGACTGTGAAGTAGCGCCTCCTAATATCTAATCTAAACTTACCCTCCGCCAGTTTGTGACCGTTATTCCTGGTCACTCCTGGCAGCGCACGGGGGAACAGGGACTCCCCCAATACCTGCTGATCCCCCCTGACCAGTTTGTAGCAGGCCACAAGGTCCCCCCTTAACCTTCTCTTGTGGAGGCTAAACAGGTTCAGGTCCCGTAGCCTATCCTCATAAGGCCTGCCCTGCTGACCCCTGATCATATGAGTGGCCCTCCTCTGAACTCTTTCCATATTGTCCACGTCCCTCTTGAAGTGTGGCGCCCAGAACTGGACGCAGTACTCCAGCTGCGGCCTGACCAGTGCCGCATAGAGGGGGAGGATCACCTCCCTGGACCTGCTCGAGATGCATCTGTGGATGCATGACAAGGTACGATTGGCCTTCTTGACTGCCTCCCCACACTGCCGGCCCATGTTCATCGTGGAGTCAATGACGACTCCAAGATCCTTTTCCGTCTCCGTGCTGGCAAGAGGGGAGTTCCCCAACCTGTAAGTGTGGTGCCGGTTCTTCCTCCCCATGTGCAACACCTTGCACTTATCAGTGTTAAACCCCATCCTATTCTCATCCGCCCACCGTTGCAACCTGTCAAGGTCAGCTTGTAGCCTATTGCACCCTTCTAGTGCACCCACATCCCCCCACATCTTAGTGTCATCAGCAAACTTGAACAGGGTGCTTTCTACCCCCTCATCCAAGTCACTGATGAAGATGTTGAACAGTGCGGGCCCGAGGACCGAGCCCTGCGGAACCCCACTGCCCACATCCTTCCAGGTCGAGAAGAACCCATCCACTACCACCCTCTGGGTGCGGCCCTCCAACCAGTTGGCGACCCATTTGACCGTGTGGGCATCGACACCACAGTCTCCCAGCTTTTTGATGAGGACAGGGTGAGAGACAGTGTCGAAAGCCTTCCGGAAGTCCAAAAAGACTACATCCACAGCAACCCCTGCGTCTAATGATTTGGTGACCTGATCGTAAAAGGCCACCAGGTTGGTCTGACAAGACCTGCCACTGATAAACCCATGTTGGTTGCCCCTGAGCATGCATTCCCCCGCAAGGCCCTCCTGGATGTGTGCCAGGATAATTTTTTCAAAGAGCTTACCCGGGATTGAGGTCAGACTAACTGGCCTGTAATTTCCCGGGTCCTCTTTTTTTCCCTTTTTGAAGATAGGGACCACATTGGCCCTCTTCCAGTCCTCCGGCACCTCGCCAGAGCACCACGAGTGCTCATAGAGCCGTGCCAGGGGTCCCGCAATGACCTCAGCCAGTTCCTGTAGAACCCTAGGGTGAAGATCGTCCGGACCAGCGGACTTGAACACGTCCAGCCTCTCCAGAAGTACCCTAACTAACTCCTCGCTAACCCTTGGCCCAGGCGTGTCTCTCTCGGGGCCCGAGGGGGGCCCAGCAGGGAGGTGGCTGAACTGGTCCCTACTTAGGAAGACAGAGGCAAAGAAATCGTTAAATATGTTAGCTTTGTCATCTGGCGTGATGACTAAGTTGCCCATCGTGTCCTGCAGGGGCCCCACATTACCCGGGACCCTCTTTTTACCCCCTATGTATTTGAAGAAGGACTTCTTATTGTCCTTAATCCGGGAAGCTAGTCCTATCTCCAACTCTGCCTTGGCCCTCCTGACTGCCCCCCTACATCCTCGGGCGACTATAACATAGTCCTTCTTGGCGATGACCCCATCTCTCCATTGGGTATATGCCTCCCTTTTAGCAAGGAGACATTCCCGGATGCTCTTAGTGAGCCATGGGGGTTTATGTGCCCTCCTGCTCCCTTTGACCCTTGTTGGGATTACCTCCCTTTGGGCATGGAGGATCGTCTCCTTAAGGAGCAACCACTCACCTTCGACATCTGATTCCCTTCCCCTCTGGGTCCTCAGCGCTTCCCCAACTATCCTCCTTAGCTTGTTGAAGTCAGCCCTCCTAAAGTCTAGGGCTGTTGCCTTGCTGCAGCCCTTTGCCACCTTACGCTGGATGGTGAATTCCAGCAAGCGATGATCACTGTCTCCCAGGTGGCCCATCACCCGCAGCCCCCTCACCAGGTCATCACCCGTGGCCAGCACTAGGTCCAACAAGGCGTCTCCCCTGGTGGGACTGTGCACCTCCTGGGTTAGATGGAGGTCCTGCACTCTGGCTAAGAACCGACGTGAGCAATCAGACTTGGCTGACTGCTCCTCCCAGCAGATGTCTGGGAAGTTCAGGTCCCCCATGATGACCACATCCTTAGCCCTCACTGCCTCTGTAAGCTGACCTAAGAATTCCAGGTCGAGCTCTTCTCCCTGGTTGGGAGGTCTATAGTAGACTCCCACCGTTAAGTCTCTCTCCCCTGGACTGCCTTTTACTCTAACCCAGAGCACCTCAGAGTGCCCCCCCTCTACCCCCATGCTAATTAACGAGGAAGTATATTCCTCCTTGATGTAGAGTGCTACTCCTCCACCTTTCCTTCCTATCCTGTCCTTCCTGTATAGCCTATAGCCCTTGACACTCACCGCCCAGTCATGCGATGAGTCCCACCACGTTTCTGTGATCCCTACTATGTCAGGGCTGGTGACAGCTAGGAGGAGGGCGAGTTCCTCCTGCTTCTTCCCCATACTTCGAGCATTCGTGTAGAGGCATTTGAGGCCTTCAGCGGTTGTGCCCACTGACCCCCTAGTCTCAGCAATGCCCCGTCCCCCATCGCTTACCTGTTTCTCCCTTTTGACCATTGGTCTGGGCACGCTGGCTGTTGCTGGGCCTGGTATCTCATCGTCTCCTCCGCCCTCATCTTCCCCCTCCCCCGACGAGCCTAGTTTAAAGCCCGCCGAAGGAGGTTCACCAACCTGGAAGAGAACACATACATACATAGATAGTAGGGTCGGAAGGGACCTTAACAGATCATTGAGTCTGACCCCCTGCTCTGGGCAGGAAAGAGTGCTGGGGTCAGATGACCCCATCCAGATGCCTATCCAGCCTTCTCTTTAAGATCCCCAGGGTAGGGGAAAGCACCACCTCCCTTGGAAGCGCATTCCAGATTCTGGCCACCCTTACTGTGAAGAAGTTCTTCCTGATGTCCAGCCTAAATCTGCTCCCTGTCAGTTTGTGACCATTGTTCCTTGTTACCCCAGAAGGCACCCTGGTGAACAGAGCATCTCCAATTCCTTGTTGCCCTCCCTTAATGAATTTGTAGGCAGCCACAAGATGACCTCTCAGCCTTCTCTTTCCGAGACTAAAGAGGTCCAGGTCCCTTAGTCTCTCCTCATATGGCCTGGCCTGCAAACCCTTAACTATACAAATGGCCTTTCTCCGGACCCTTTCTAGGTTATCCACATCTTTCTTAAAATACAACACCTAAAACTGGAGTCAGTACTCCAGCTGCAGTCTGACCAAGGCCGCATAGAAGGGAAGTACCATCTCCTTGAATTTATTGTCATGCATCTGCTATTGCATGTGTGAGGGAGCGGGCGCTAAGGGTGGCCGTGAAACTCCCTAGCGCCACTCACCGTCACGTTAGGGTGAACGTAGCACCCTCAGAATCTCGCCCGCCACGACCTTGATGTCTAATATATATAGAATGGAGGCTGCCTGTTTCCCTGGTGGACGGTACGGATGTTCTTATTCCTGCTCCTCCAATGGGGTGTCTACCTGCGCCCCGCCTTAAGGGCTATGCGTGCCTCCAAACCTCCCCTTCAGCACGCCCCAAGCCTCGCAGCTGTTCCGGGGGACGTTTGTCTTGTCCCTCGCCCTTCGGGTGCCTCTCGGCCACCTGGCGCCCTACAGAGCCTATAGCGCCACCGCCGCCCACCTCTCGGCGCCATTGGGCCGGCATTACCACCGCCCTAGTCTCGGCGCCATTGGGCCGGCGCTATCACCTCCGGGGCCGCGCCCCCCTCCGGGGCCCAATACCGCGCACCTTGCGCCGCGCCCCCCTCCGGGGTCCAATACCGCGCACCTTGCGCCGCGCCCCCCTCCGGGGCCTTGCCCCCTCTGGGGCCTGTGCCTCCCTGGCACGATCTTCTGGGACCCCCCAAGCTGTTCGGGGGGGCCCTGCTGAGGCCTCCTCGCTCCCCAATAGCCTCACCCGGTCCTCCGAATTTACCTGCCCTTAAAGGCGATCTTGTTCCCTGCATCATTGCAGCCGGTTAGTTTGGTAAGGCTGCCCCACTTGCCTCGGGCTGCTCAGCTCAGCCGCAGAGCTCCTGCTCCTGTGGCAGCCAGAAGGGAACTGTGAGGCAGGCTCCGGCCCAAGCTGTTTATAAAGGCCAGGCCCTGCCCCCTTCTGGCCACGTGACTCAGCTGGTCACCCTGGCAACCGGCACCTGAGCTGCCTGGGTGATTGGCAGCTCTGCCAATCACCCTCACAGTCACGGGGCACCTGCGTGACTCCGTGACAGCATGATAAAGTGCAGTTAGCTTTGCTGATGATTTTGTCACACTGACAACCCATGTTCACCTTGGAGTCCACTATGATGCCGAGATCCCTTTCTGCTTCTGTACTGCTGAGAGGTTCACTTCCTAGTCAGTAGGTGTGCTGGATATTTTTACACCCTAGGTGCAGCACTCTGTATTTGTCCTTGTTGAACTGTATTCTATTGTGTTCAGCCCACTCTTCCAACCTGTCCAGGTCTACCTGCAATCGTTTCCTACCCTCTGATGTGTTCACCCCACAATTTAGTATCATCTGCAAACTTGGACAGAGTACACCTCATGCCTACATCCAAGTCACTGATGAAGACATTGAAAAGAACAGGTCAAAGGAGTGAGCCCTGCAGGACCCCGCTGCCCACAGCATTCCAGGTTGATACCGACCCATCTACCACCACTCACTGGGTGCAACCCCCCCAGCCAGTTTGCCACCCACTGGATTGTGTAAACATCTAAGTCACAGCCTCTTAATTTATTTATGAGAATGGGGTGAGATACTGTATCAAAGGCCTTCCTAAGATCCAAGTAAATGACATCCACCTTTACTCCTGTGTCTAAGTTTTTTGTGACCTGGTGATAAAAAGAGACAAGATGATTGGGTACAAAAGGGTGGTCTGGTATCAGGGAACCCTAAAAGTCCTTGTCTTCAAAGGAGGTTTTCTCTTGGACAAGTACTGTAGAGACTTGTCCTTTCTATGCCCTTGCACCCAGAAGTTTAACACCTGCAATTCTTGTTATGAGCAATTTTGCAAGAAAAAAGACCAACTCATCTCAGTGCTCTGAAGAGGCAGATCTCTGCTTCCCCTTTGAAGGGCCTGATTTTCAAAAGACCTGACTTTTCACTGTCTGCAAATCCCCCCCAAGAGGTATCTTAGGTTGGTCTGTCAAGATCACTTGTCACTTTTTAAAATTTAGGTTCACAAATACATAAGTTTTGAAAAGCCAGAATCTTCCCCAAAGTAAAAATTGCACAGTGAATTCCTGGCCCCTGAAGTCAATAACACCCTTCCCTGGCATTCATTATTATTTCACATTAAATTCTAAGACCATAATGACTGTCTTTTCTAACCAGTTCTGTTTGAGATGCCTGTCAAAAATATAGTAATCTATTTCACTCAGAGTAAGACTACATAATCTAACTTTATGTGCCTATTTCTTCAGTTGCAGCTCTTTTATAATGCTACGCTGGAAGAGAATGAAAGTATTTCTACTACTACAAGATTACAGTCTGCAAAATTAGAAAATAAAGAGAGAGCAAAACTCATTGCCCGAGTGACTGACTGGTTACAGAAAAATATAGATGATTGACTTCTGAAAAACTGTTTCAAATATATATTTTTAGTGTGACTTACTCACATTTTAATATTCACTTTATGGTTTAATTAGAGGATGCACACATTTTGTTGTGTGAAGGAATGTCACCTTGTATTCCAAACCAAAGAATTCTGGGGTTTGCCATCCCAGCTGCAAAGCAGTGCTAACCTGATTCATCAAGGAGGAACGACATTCTACACGATGATGACAAGAAACATAGCTGCATATAGATTTATCTTGTTTACCAGCTGGATGATGCTTGAGAGACTTGGTTATAAACAAAGTCAGGAATATTCTGCAACAATGTGACAACACTTGGGAGGCAGTGCTTTCAACACAGAGCTGCAAGTTGGGGCTTCATCTCTTCTCTGTCACCAATTTGTTTTGTGTTCTTAGGCAAATCACTTAATTTCTCTGAGTCTCAGTTTCGGTAAGTCTGAAATGGAGATTGTTTAGGGAAGTGTTATTGAACTTTAACTCATGAATGTGTTCTGATTCCCAGAGGTAAGGACAAAAGAAACAAAACTTTTATTATAATAAAAAAATTATTATAATAAATGTTTTGCATCTATGTCATTTGCCTTTCTTTTGAGGGTAATAACTAACAGCCAGATAGAACTCAGGCTGTTACTACTAAAATCAGTGTATTAAATTTACAGTTGGTGGAAATATGGACTCCTCAGACAGTTTAGTCATTTGTATGCTAAACAAATTATGAAAAAATGAAATTGCATTGTCCAGGGAGCAGAGCTTTATTATGTGAGAACTCAAGGAAACCCAAGAAGAACTAGAAGGCAATGCTGTAAGTGGACAAAGAAGAAAACAAAACAAACCCAAAGCAGCACACAGGATTTCAAACTTACACTTGCCAATGTGGAAATTTCTTTGTCATGCTCCTAATAAAATTTATAGCCATTTTCTAAACTGACAGCCACATTCTTAGTCCCTACTAAATCTCCTTTGCATCTCTCTGGTGATATGAGTGGGAATTAAAACTGGTTTAAGAATGTACTGAAGGATTCCCAAGGGCAGGAGCATCATTTGCTGATACAGCAAGCCATATGTTAGATGCTCCTGGTCTCCCCAGGCATATTTTAAAGCTGTTTTAGTGGAGGTAGGGGTTGTTTTGACCCCCAAAAGACTCCAGGATTGGGAGTGAGGGTGCTAAATGACAACTCTGCTGCCCCCACACAAGCTGAAAACTCTACAAGCAGCTTATAGCAGGATTAAGTATCAAACTTTGGGTAACCAGATTTCAAAGTTTTGCCACTAAATTCAGAATACCCAAACTACTCCCTCACAGCTATTTGCAGCCTCTCTCCCTTTCTTGTTTACAACATGATTACATTTTTCAATTAATGAAAATACTTGCCAATATAATTTACAAAATAATTTTAAATAAATAATTTTTTAAATTACTGCTACTGATTAAGAATGTGTCTGTCTAACATGTATATCCTCAAAGAAATAATACGATTGATTTTCCTACAAACTTATACAATGCTGTAAGTTTGTAACCTTATAAAGCCTGGGACTAAATACCAGGAAGAAAACACAGAATTACCAGATGCCTCATCATGGGTGCCACCCAAAGAAGGGTAATATGCTGGAGACTCATTGATATCGCTTCTTGCTGTGCTGAGAAAAGATAGCCTAAGTATTTGGCCCTTTTCTAGCCAGTTGTCTGAAATAATTATAGAAACAGAAGAGTCAGGGGAGAATGATTTAGATTTGTCAGAAGATGAGAATAGTGGCACTCTATATCTGCTCCTAGTACAGACATTTTGTTTGGCTATATGGCTATATGTCATAAGTAAGTCTTTTACGAGAGAGAGTGAGCAAGCTGGTTCCATTATTAAGCTAAGGTATTTAAACTGGACCTAAAATAAGACAGTAGATGTAATTTTTACTTTTAAAAATAATCATTAGACGTAGGGGTGCACAGATAGAGATTTTTGGGCTGATACTGACAGCTGATTTTTAGGGAGGCATATTAGCCAATACTGAGCCGATTTCTGATACACAGCCTGGCCGCTTGAAGAGCGGTATCTGGCTGTTAAGTCTGGTGTGGGGGGCAGATTGAGGCCCCTGTAGTGAGAGAGGGAGAGGGAGTGGGACTGCGGCAGCTGCTGCCCAGCCAGGGCAGGATGGAGCTGTGGCTCTCCCAGGGGACATGGGCAAGTACAGCAGCTCCCACATCTGTACACACCTCGGAAGGGCATGGGGGACATGTTCCCGCATCTGCTTGGGGGAGGGTGAGCTGCCGCTGTGGGTTGGGGCTGCGCCAGGCTCTTCCTGGCGTGGGACTGGATTGGACTGCTGTCAGGGTGGATGGCAGTGGTGCTGAGAGGAGGGGCTACAGGGGGGCTGCAGCCACTCCAAAATTTGCCTTAGTCCCCCAACCCTCCTCCAAGTGCTGCCACCACCCACCCTGAGCACAGCCTGACCCAGCCCCTGCCAGGAAGAGCCCAGTGCAGCCCTGGCCCCAGCCCACAGTAGGAGTCTTCTCCACCCCATGCATACCTGGGGCCACATGCCCCCCATGCCTTCCTGGGGTGCATGCAGTAGTGGGAGCTGCAGCCGCCCACCCCTGCACCCCCTGGATGAGCCATGGCTCTGTCCTGTGCCCTGTACCACCCTGGCTGGGCAGTGCCCGCCCCAACCCCACTCCCTCCCTCACTGTGGGGGGCTCAGTCTGCCCCACCCACACTCCTTCTCTTCCACTACAACAGACTTACCAGCTGGACGCAGCTCTCCAAACTGCCAGGCTGTGTTCCTTGCCGCCTATGTGCTGCGTTTCAGCTACATGCATTCACAGGGCATTTATCGGCCACATCAGGCAAAAAAAGCTGATTTCCGATGCAGTCAATTTTCTTTATGTTGGTGCCAACCAATGTATTAGAAGTAGAACCACAATTAATGTCAGAGCTCTGGCATGCTATAACTAGCAGGAATAAACTGCTTTGACCTTAGGATGGTGATCAGCCTTGGTAAGGTGATCAGTCATGGTTAGAATTGTAGAAAAAACACTGGAGATAACTCCACAATAAATTCTAGGATGATAGCTAGGGCTGTCCCTAGGCGGGGTGAATTGGGGCAACTGCCCCAGGACCCACACTTTGGGGGGCCCTGCAGAGCTGGGCAGAGTGGCTGCAGTGTCTCTGAGCTGCCACTGCCGCCACCAGCTTCACATCCAGCTGCTCAGTAGGGCTGTGCAAACTTCAGTCCCTTTTTGGTGGCTGAATCTCCAATACTGAATTGAATCAGGATGCCCTTTAATCTCTCCAAATGAAATTGGAACCCTCTAGATCAATTCAGAAAGATTTGGAAAGATTCAGAGATTTTGATATAGACACAGCTTTAAAAGTTTTTCTACATACCTCAAGGTAGCAGGCAGCTTGTCAACGCTGCAGTGCTGGGGTGGATGGAGCATCCCACAAGAGCATGGGGGGGTGGTCCCCAGCGTGCACAGCAGCAGACCCACTTTCAGGTCTGCTGGAGAGTGTGCTGGGGAGCCCCCCCGCACTTCCCTGACTTGGCGATTAGTACCTTCTGGGTCTGCAGGGGGCACCTGGAGTCCCCCCGCAGCCAATTGCTGAGCTGGGGGCGGGGCAGCGTGCTCTTCAGTGGACCCAGAAGTGTACCAGATGTATTTCTGGTCCATTTCCGGGTTCACTGCCAAGCACATGGGGGGCCACTGTGCTCCTGTGGGATGCTCCATCTGCCCCAGCATTGCAGCATTCACAAGTCGTGCCTGGTACCTCGAAGTGTGTAGAAAAAACTGCGTCTATGTCTGAATTGCTGATTCTCTGAATCAGCATTGAATCTTCAGATTCCAATTCAGCTGAATCAAATCAGGGTCAATGATCCAAATCAACAAATCAAATCACTGTCCCTGATTCAAGCCGAATCGAATAGGGCCCATTTCATGCACCCATACTGCTCAGCACCCACCCCCGCTTCCCCACTGCTGAATCTGCTGCCAGCTTCTTCATATCCGGTGCACATGGGGGCTGGGCCCCACACTCTGCACGAGTTGTCTCTGGTGATAGCAACTCATAGCTGAGGAGGGGTTGGCAGGGGTTGGCAGAGCCCTCAAGGCTTCTGTGAAGGCTTCTTGATATGGTCACATACTTCGCAAGTGCAGACAAAGGTGTATATTGTTTTATGTAA
Source organism: Crocodylus siamensis (assembly GCF_052110815.1). Classification (NCBI taxonomy): domain Eukaryota; kingdom Metazoa; phylum Chordata; order Crocodylia; family Crocodylidae; genus Crocodylus; species Crocodylus siamensis. The sequence continues at coordinate 63,049,846 of NC_143397.1, forward strand.
CTGCAGTCACCAGAACTAGTGGGGGATGAGCCAGCCTATCCTTAAATTTTACCACGACAGAACATGGAACTGTTCCCCTCTGACTTCTGATCAAAAGAAAAGCCTTAACTTAGCATTCAGTATGTGAATAATGTTTGGTATGGATTTACTCTGTTATCTTTTGAAGATCAGCTGAAGACAAACATGGTGATCTTTATTAGTAGTCATGGATGTTTCAGTCACCAGTTGGCTCTGAGGCCAAGTTGCAGGCATGATTACTGCATAGATTTCATAGACATTAAGGCTGGAAGGGACCTCGGAAGATCATTGAGTCCAGCCCCCCACCCAAAGGGCAGGAAGTCAGCTGGGGTCATAGGATCCCAGCAAGATAAGCACCCAATCTACTCTTGAAGGTGTTCAGTGTAGGTGCTTGAACCACCTCTGATGGCAGGCTGTTCCAGAACTTGCAGGCTGTTCCAGACCTTATTATGTAAGAGAAGGCCAGTTATTGCCTCCCTGCTGCTTCCTTATCACCAGGGATCTGGGTTTTCCATTTCCCATGGAAAACAAAAAAATGAGGATTTCCACTTCTACCTGAGGAAAATGCAGATTTTTCATTTTAATGGAGAAACAAGCAGATTTTGACCTTTTACAAAGAGCTTTCTCAGGCTGGCAGTTCCAGCCTGCAAGGGGCTGGGGGGAGTGGGAGGAGGGCAATCAGGCAGGGGGTGCCATGTGCATATATGTGCACATGGCCACCAGGCAGCCTGGAGAGCAGCTCCCACAGGTAAGTGTGGCAGTGGGGTGGTGGAGATTGAGGTCCCCATAGGGAGGCAGGGAGTGGGGCAGGGCTGGGGGCTTGGGGCGTAGGTCTGGAATGCACAGCCGCTAGCCCCAAGGGAGTAGGATGGAGCTGTGGGCAGCTCATCCGGGTAGTAGAGCAGATGGGGCCGGCTCTGCCACTGCACATACTCCAGGGGGAAAAAAGGGGGGGTCTGTGCCCCCCCAGATCTGTGTGCGGGGCAGGGGCAGGCTGCCTGCTGTGGGCCCCTGCCCTGCTGCCCTCCCTTCAGGGCCTCCACAGCCCAGCTGGTGGAACCCGGTAGGTCAGGGCAGAGTGGGGCTGGGCGGGGAAGCTCAGGGCCACTACTGGGAGCTCCATGGTGCCCCGGTGGCCTGCGTCTTGGCTGCCCTGGAGCAGCAAGGGGCACAACTCTCCATCACTGCCCCCGCTGGTACCAGGTGGGTAGGAGGCATGTCACCAAGGCAGTGTGAAGCTCTCAGTGGCAAGGAGCTTCCCTGCCTGGCCCTGCCCTGCTCTGCCTTGCTGTGCTGGGTCCTGCCTACTGGGCCACAGAGACCCCAAGGGAGGGCAGCAGGATGAGAAGTCCAAGCCCACAGTGGGCAGCCTACCTCTGCCCTGCACACAGATCTGTAGGACACAGGTCCTGCCTCCCCCTGTGGGAGTGCGTGCAGCAGCATGGGGCCTTCCTCCCACATCCAAGCCCACAGCAGGCAGCCTGCACCCACCTCTGCCAGGCTCTATGCCGGCCTTGTGGCCCATGGGAGTGGAGGAGCCAGGCTCCATGCTCCGCTTCATTGCAGTAAGTGGCAGTCAGGGTAGGGGGCTGCAGACCTGGTCCCTGGCCCCCAGAGCCCGGGAAGCTGAGGGTCCCTGTGTGGTGCGAGGGGCACTAGCAGGGTCAGGGGGCTGTGAGGGGGGAAGCAAGGGGCACCAGCAGGAATGGGGGGGAGTGAGGGGCACTGGCAGGGCTGGGGGGCTATGGCCTGGGAGTGAGGGGTCTGGACCTGTATTTTGTGAGTGAAGGGGGCAGGGGGAGCTCTGATTTTTCCTTGATAGAAAAATAGATAGAAACCTTCCTTGATAGAAAACTTCAAATCAAATACATAGGTATTTAGAATGTATTTTATTGTAGTGATCGAGGCACTGCTAGACTTCCAAATTGTTTTAAACTTGGAAATATATCAATAAAACATTGTGTTCAACTGATCCCTATGTACATAGTGGCCTTTCATTTTAATCACAGATTTTGTGGTTTGAATTAGAGAATTTGCAGTTTTTTTATCAGGGAAAACCAGGATCCCTGCTCATGACAGATATCCCACATTCAAGTCCCTGCACTGAACAGTTTTCCTCAAATGATTGCTTTTCTGTCCTCCCACCAGTGGGAGCTGCTGCTGCCACCCCCTCTCCAGCAGAGGCTGCTTCTGCAGGGGACAGGGAAGGGCCTGGTGCAGCTGAAGTCAGAGCTGAAAGGTTTGTGTTGGGGGGAGACTCATAAGAAGGACTGTTTGGGGATAAATGGCACAGAAGTGAATATGATGAGGGGGGACCCAGGGTGAACACCGGGAAGACAACAGGGCAAAGAGCAAGGTAGGCAGGCAACTGGTGAGATGTTTGTCCCTTTTTATGATTTCTCCTGCTGGATGACTGTGTTACAGTGTGGCAACACCTCGTTACTCTCTTGCCACTCCAGAGCTTGGAGCTGCTCTCCCTGCTCCAAAGACCAGTTCAGACTGTGAATGTAGACCACCCTGTTGGAGAGCCTGGAAAACCATTAACACAAAAGCTCCTTGATGCTGTTTTGTGACTTAAGGGTCAGAGGACAACCATCTGTTACAAAAGTAGAGACACCTTAAAGGCTTTTCAGGGACCCAAGGAGGATTGTACTTAGGAATGTAAGTCTTCGTAGATGCCTAAAAGGTGGAATAGGATCTGGCCCTATGCATTATTGTTATAAGTGCAAATTACGTCTGCACTTTCCCAGCCCCTTCAGGTTGTAGGTGCTCGGGGTGTGTGAAAGCAGTCATTGGTACCTTGTGCATAATGAAGAAGGTCTGTGGGCATAGCAGTGAGGACAATGCTGGTGTGCATTTGTAAGAAGAGGGGCTTATGAGTTTCTAGGGGGCAGGAGGTTTTTAGGCCTGCTCAGACATTTTCCAATGAATTCCAGTTTTGCAGAAAAATGCCCATTTGAGCATGTTTGGTTCAAAGCCTGTCAGGCTGAGTCAACATCACTCCTCCAAGGTGGGGGTGGAGGGTGGCTGTGTGTTCCCTGCCTGGGTTCCTGGTAGAAGTGCTCCATGATGATGACACTGGGAACCAGGGACTTCCTAATCCCAAAGGGACTGATGAGCCTACCCTGCAGGGGAAGCCCCTGGGGAGGTGCCTGTGACTGCTCAATGATATTGGTGTTTGCCAGGCCTGCTATTAGCAGTGAGAGAGAAGAAAGCCAATTGCACTGAGCAGTTGTCAGGAAGCTGGAAATTTCATAGATTTCATAGATATTTAGGCTGGAAGGGACCCCGGAGGATCATTGAGTCCAGCCCCCCGCCCCAGGAGCAAGAAGTCAGCAGGGGTCATAGGATCCCAGTAAGATAAGCATCCAAATGTGTCTTGAAGGTATTCAAAGTGGGAGCTTGAACCACCTCTGGCAGCAGTCTATTCCAAACCTTGGGGGCTCGGACAGTAAAGAAGTTCTTTCTTATGTCCAGCCTGAATTGCTCGTGGCAGAGTTTGTGACCATTTGATCTTGTCATCCCTTGGGGCACTCTGGTGAACAAATGTTCCCCCAGATCCTGGTGGTCACCCCTGATAAACTTATAGGTGGCCAACAGATCACCCCTGAGCCTGCGCTTTTCCAGGCTAAAGAGCCCCATGGCTCTCAGCCTGTTGCCGTAAGATCTGTTTTCCTGACCTCTGATCATGCATGTGGCTCTTCTCTGCACTCTCTCAACCTTCTCCACATCCTTTTTGAATTGTGGAGCCCAAAACTGGATGCAGTACTCCAGCTGCGGCTTCACCAAGGCTGAGTACAACGGGAGAATGATGTCCTGGGATTTGCTTGAGAAGCATCTATGGATGCAAGCCAGCATTTTGCTCACTTTACTAGCTGCAGCATCGCATTGCAGGCTCATGTTCATCTTGTGGTCAATGATGACCCCCAAGTCCCTTTCATCTGTAGCACTAACCAGTGTAGCATTGTCAAGTCTGTAGGCATGCTGCAGGTTTTTCCTCCCAAGGTGGAGAACCTTGCATTTTTCGGTGTTGAACACCATCAGGTTCTCGTCCGCCCATTTCCTGAGCCTGTCAAGATCAGCCTGGATCGCCCTCCTGCTCTCAGGTGTGGATGCTTTACCCCAGAGTTTGGTGTCATTGTCAAACTTGGCCAGCCCATTTCTGACACCAATGTCCACATCATTAATGAAGATGTTAAATAGTATAGGCCCAAAGACAGAGCCTTGAGGGACCCCACTGGTGACCGCACACCACGACAATTGACTTCTGTCAACCACCACCCTCTGGGTCCTGCCATGCAGCCAATTTCCCAGCCAGTGGATTGTGGTGACGTCAAAGCCGCAGTTGGCCAGTTTTGTCAAGAGGTGATCATGGGATACCAGAACAAAGGCTTTTTTGAAGTCAAGATATACAACATCAATCTCTTCTCCCTTGTCCAGGTGATAGGTCACCTGGTCATAAAAGGAACTGAGATTGGTCAAGCAAGACCTACCCGCAACAAACCCATGCTGGGTATCCCTTAGGAAATTTTGAAAAAGTTTTAGTTTTATTCTAATTCAGACCAAAGGAAAGCTTTCAATAAAGCAAAATTTCCTGTGAACCGTAAGCCCTGTTTTGTGGTACACTGAACTCAAGTTTTTCCCCTCAGTGTAACAGCCAGGAGTGCTTTCGCACTCTGCACAACTTCACATTCAAGCAAGCTTTTTAAACAATAAAGTTATCTACTATTCTGGACTGTCATGGCCATGGGTTGCTCTCTCTCCCTCACTGCAATCAGCTCTGGGATCTTCTGTTGGCCAGTGGCAGCTACCACCTCTCCCAGCTCTCAGTGCCAGCAGGGAAGAAGAAGAAGAGACTCCAAGGAGGGACAGCTTCAGCCTGGGTGAGTAAATGTGAGGCAAGCAGCAAAGGCACATGGAGCCAGGCAGTGTATGTGAGTATGTGGGTGCATGCTGCAGGGGCTAAAGCAGCAGCTAACTAGAGAGGGCTGCTGTGACGGTAGTGGGGGCAAGAAAGGAGTGGGAAAGGTGGAGGGGTTTCTTAATAGAATGATGATGATGATGATATACTATGATACTCATTGAGAGCAGGCGAAAGAGAGAAGAGAAAGATTTGAGGGAGAATATCAAGGAGAAGGGGAGATTTGAGGGAGAAAAATCAAGCTGAGGGGGAGGTGGGAAATAACAGAAGAGAGTGCAGAAGAGCAAGGCAAAGGGTGAGAAATTGCAAAAGAAGGGCTTGAGGGAACACGAGAGCAAGAAGGTGACAGTGGCTACTTGGAAGGTAGAGGTGAGTGATAAAAGGAAAGGCTGAGCTGTAGGTCCCATACACATAACAATCTTCCTTGCTGGATGCCGTTTATGGATACTGGTTACAAAGCAATAGTAACAGCATTAGTAACCGCCAGCGTTTTGCTGTGGAACTGCACCATGGTGCTGAATGAGCCCTAATGGCTCTTTAGCCATTGTTGCACAGACGCAGAGAACTGCTACAACATGATTATGTCCTGTCTTCATGGCAGAACCAAGTTTATGCTATCATTCTGAAGGACAAGTGTGTCTGAGCAGCTTGATAATACCTATCCTTTTACCAGCTTTCAAATTTGAGCCAATTACTGTTTATAACTATCATTAGCAGCAGGCACAATTTAATTCTGAAATTAGAAATTCAACCAACTAAAACAACTAAAACTAAACCCATAGGCACGTAGCGGTCAAAAAAGCTAAAAAGAAAAAAGCTTAACAAGCTAATGGGGTAAGAAGCCATAGTCCATGCTTAGACCATACCTAACACAATCCAGTTTGTGGATGATTTTTTGTTCCATAATTTTTGGTTCAACAGGGCTTTTAAAGCTCTGTTGTTTGAGAACAGTCAGCGACGGGAAGTGCAGGGCGGTTAAAGTGTTCTGCCAGGGGTTTGTATGTGTTTTTGAACTTGTTGTCAGGTTGGTGTCCCCGTGTTGTTTCATGGAGGGATTATGCTTTCTGTCCAATGTAGACTCCAGATGGGGACTGTATATTAAAAAAAAAAGGATTCTGGGATAATGCAAGGTTTTTTAGTAGGGAACTATCTCAAAGAAGTTTCTGCTAAAAAGATAAGCAACAAACATGAAAGGTGGAGCAGGGTGGCACCTCATAGAATAATTTATTCAGGGTGGCATGAGCCGTTGTAGGCTACAACCTACTTCATCAGATGCTATGAAAGGACTTGAAGAGAGGAGGGGTACTAAATAAGAATAAAATCATTTAAATATAAAAAATAGTGAAAGGGGGGAAAAAGAATGGGGCACTGCTGAGAAAAGGCAAAGGTGGGTGGAAGAGATCAGAAGGGATGAACAAAGCAGGTTAATCCACTGAGGGATATGGGGGTTTTAAAAGCTCATCCACGTAATGAGATAAGAAGCCAGAGTCTCCCTTGAGACCAGACAACACAATTCAGTCTGTGAATGATTTCTTGTTCTGTATTCAAGTCATTTTTTAAACTTTCTTTTTTTAAGAACAGCTACTTTGAGGTTCACAATGGACTGTCCAGGGAGGTTAACGTGTTCTGCCCCAGGCCTTTGTGTCTCTTTTTATTCATATGCAGCTTGTTTTCATTTGTTCCATAATCAACATGTCTTTGAAATAAAAGGTGCAGTCTGCACTTGTTTAGTGCTGTTGACTTACCTGCCTATTAGCAAATATCATTGATGCATAAGGAGAGCTGCTGTGCAGGCCAGAAAGGTAATAATGTATCAAATGGAGAGTTAAATTCTGTACAGATCTGGGGTTACAGAAGAGGAGCCAGCACAACTTGTCACTGTATATCTGCCTCTGGACAAATCCTGCACACTCCACATCTACTTCGCCTCAGGTTTGCTGTAGTCCTGAGTTTCATTCCAACATGTCTCAGCTGATCAGAAATTATTTTAGACTATCAAATTGCCCATTAATAATGATGGGGGGGAGCAGGGAAGCCGTGGCTGTTCCCTGCCTCCCCCCACCCCCCACCACTTCAGGCCATGGCTGGGGCATGGACTGTTCCCCCTCCCCCCGTGCCACTTTGGGCTAGGGCCAGGGGTGGAGCATGGCCATTCGCCCCCTTCCCCCCACCGCTTTGGGCCAGGGCTGCTCCCTGCCTCCCCACTGCCGCTTCAGGCTGGGGCCTGGGTCGTTCCTCCCCCCCCGCCCCCCGCTGCTTTGGGCTGGGGATAGAGCTGGGGCCTTGGTTGTTCCCCACCTGCCCCCGCCACTTCAGGTCATGGCCAGGGCCAGGGCTGCTCCCTGCCTCCCCCCAGCTGCTTCGGGCTGGGACCAGGGCCTGCAGCCGCAACAGCAGTCCCAGTTGCAGCACGGGGCAGCCACCAGTAATGCCCCCTCCACTCCTTGCTTTCCTCCATCCGCTGTTCCCTGCCGCCTCCCCTCCCTGCCGGCTGTTGTTGGGGGGGGCGCCGGCCCTGGATCCAAGAAGCAGACCCCCCGCTCCATCCCATCCATTATGGTGGTGCTCCAGTCCCCGTTATCTCCCTCTGCCTCCAAGGAGCACGGCTCCCTCCCCTCCAGCCCCTCAGTCCCCACTGTCATGGCGGTGCTCCACTGTCTGTGTAGGGCACTCTGCTGGGCTGCCAAGACAGGCAACCAGAGCGCGAATAAAGCGTTACAGACAGACAGGCAGACTTAGGCTTTTATAATGTTAGAATATGGTTTGGCTTTTTGTTTTGAGTGAAGTGAATTCGCAGAGTAAAGAAAGCAAAACCTATTCATGTGACTCAAGGTTTCATTTGAAGGCCTAGCTCTGATGAAAAGATGCTTTTAAACATGCTGATGGATTGGCAGAAATTGTGTCTTCTACTTTCTTTTTTGAATCAAGAAAGAGACACTGTAAAATAATTCATGAGGTTTGAAGTGCTGAGCTGCTTCTGAATCTTTTCCCTTCAGGAGTATGGAACAGTAGTAGGGTTGGATACATTGCAAGGCAGAATTTAATCTTTCTCTCCCCCCTGTGTTTTTGTTCTTTTTGTTTTCAAGAAGCTATTTAGTCTCCCTTGTTTCTAAAATCTCACTTGTTGCAATTTTGCCACACCGTTGCAGATGCTGGGCTTTTTCTCTGTTTTTCTCTAAAATGATTTTATTCACTTGATTTGCTTATTGATTTGTTTCCAGAAAGGAGGGAAGAGAGAGAGAGAGAGAGGAACACAAGAGAAAGAAATTAGCTGAGCTGGAAGCGAGGATGAAGAGAGGCTAAATTAGATACCGAAAGACCATTGCTAAACATTCCATATCATATTACCGCTCATATTTTTTCACAATCACATAATGAATACATAGGGGACACTGCCAAGGGGGCAAGAACTTTACAAACTCATTTTTTACACATAAAACTGAAGGTTGTTTTCTCATTGTGCTCATTTTCTAATTGCTGCAGAGCAGACTGTGAAGTAATGCTTATTAAAGGGCACCTCAGGTGCACCGGAGGCACTAATTGGCACAACCTTGTAGTCCATTACCCGCTATTGCTTTCTTTAAGAACAGGAAGACAATAGAAGCAAGGAGACTGTTCAGGTCCACTGCCCACATTTTTATTGTTATTCTTTAATTTTACTCAAGATGTTTATATCTTGAGCGTCCATATGAAATTAAACAGTTCCAAATATCTACAGAATACAGGTCTTCTGGTGTAATATCTAGGTTTTGTCAATCAGATCTGTACTATTTTGTGTCCCTGAATGAGGTAACAGCAATCTATTTTCACATCAGTTTATAAACTGCTGAGATTATAGCTCCAATTTTTAAAAAATACGTATTCATATAGGGTGTCCTGTAGCCTTAAAAAAAGTAACTGGGGGAAACTTCTAACTTGATTTTATAGGCAGTGAGCCTGCAAAACTGGCAACTGCCCTCAGTGAAATGATCCCCACAAAATAGATCAAGTCATGGGTCATCCAAGAATGAAAGGTAGCTGCATCAATGAGCTGGTTAATGTAAGGCCTTGGAAAATTTGGAAGTTAAACTCACCCAGGGAACTTCTGGCCTGAAAGCCTTGGCCTCTTTCAAAGATCCAGGGAACATGGGGTATAATTATGTGGCAAATGGGACTAGAAGTCTGTATATAAAAGGATGGGAATGATGACAGTGGCTGTTAGAGGAAAGGCCAGAAGTTTAAAAGAACTTTAAAGAAACTTCTATTTTAAAGTGTGTGTGTATGTATATATGTGTATGTATGTATTACATAGTGCTTATACATTCTTCCATTTTCTTTATTATTATGGATTTTTGTATCATATCATTCAAAGTATGTTCACCATAGGCACGGAATGTGTGGGCACAAAATGACGGCTCTAAAGAAATCAATGGGAGTTTTGCTACTGATGTGGGTGAGACCAGGAATTCATCTGGGATTGTAATTTGAAAACATGTGTATATGAACGCACAAAGAAAAAGAAGTGGGTTATTTTTAGTAGATTATAGTTTGTAAATTTCTAAGCATATAGTAATCAATCTGTGCCACAGTTCCTGTTCACTCTCAGTCATGCAGAAAGTTCAGATTCATGTGTAATGTGGCACTCCTAGACAATTAGAGCATGGAGGAGGCTCAATAAAGGTCTACCCTGGGTTTTAAACATAAGCTATTTCATTTATAACTGTATGAATAAACATGACAACCATTTGTCTGCCTATGCTAAACCCCAAGATACCTTGATTTTGTAGAATATCTTGAAAGCTTACCATGTATTTTAAATAAGGGAGAATGTTTGCTTCATTCTGCAGGGTTTTTGGTTGTAGCTGTGTTGGTCTAAGGACACAGGCAGGCAAGGTTCTTTGGCTAGATGCGATATCTTTTATTAAAGATAAAAATTCTTTTTTCCAACTCCGTAGTTGGTCTAATAAAAGATATCACATCTACCCAAAGAACCTTGCCTGCCTGTGTCCTTAGACCAACACAGCTACAACCAAAAACCCTGCAGAATGAAGCAAACATTTTTTTTTCCATCCTGCTATTATAGGAGGACAAGGGAGGTTTCTTTAATTTTTCCCCTAGAGGGCTTGTGTTTTATTTTTCAAAACAAAGGATACTGACTGTAGCATAACATGTGTGTCTGTATAGTATCCTTTATGTCAGTTTGGTAAACTAGTTCTCCGGAATAGTTATGTCAGCATTTGATTTTAATAATAGTAGAAGGATGGAAAATAGCATAGCAGAGGCATATAGCTGGATTAAATTAATTTGTTCTGAGAGTGGGCTGTGGTAAATGCCTTCAACTGAAAAAGATCAAAGAATGTATGCTGGACTTATAGATATGTTTATTTGAGCAAATAGCAGTCTTTATCATGATGGCATTGCTCTGACAAAGTTACTTTGACTTTCCCATTATTTTGATCACTGTTTAAAGTACACATTTTATATAGCTGTATCATTTGATACATTGTTTTCACTCAAACTATGTTGAAAGTATGGGAAGACAAGTCATCAGTGAGCTCAATATGCTGGACATTTGGGAGACATTTGAAAGCACCAGTGTCAGCTTGAGTTGTGTCAGCTGGTTTTATTGTAAAGGAAAGTGAAAAGAATAAAAGTGTATTGGTATTGCCACATTTTAAGGGCCTGGGGGAAATTCTGTCTACTTCATTGGTGATTTTGGTCTGCTAGAGGAAGCTATTCATTTTAAAAAATATTTTGTGTAATTTAGCTGCTAAAAAAGTTACACAACTAAGTGATCTCTTAAAGTGTAAACATTATTCTAGCCTTATTCGCTCCTTTTAAGCGAGAAAACATAGGGGAAAAACAGGAGAGCTCATTGCTTGGTGTATAAAATAGATGCATACAAACAAGGAATTAATAATGGCATCCAGGTTTAAACTGATTTCTCTGTTTCAGGTCCTGTATGGTATATATTAAGAGGGATTGTGAATGATGAGGTGAGAAGGGTGAGATCCTTTAAGATATTCACCTGGCATTGTCTTCAGTGCTGTCCTCCTGGGAGCATTATTTTGATGCTTAGTTTTCTGTTTCAGTCACTCTGGGGCTGACGTCAGGTTCTCACTATCAGATCAACTGTGCCACTGTAAATGTACAGTAGCCTGTCTTCTGTGTGCCAGGTCTTCGGTTGGTAAGTCCAATTTAACATTCTGGAAAGTCTTTTTGTGCCTAGCTAGCTGAGCTGATTTGAACGTGCACCTTTTTAAATTGTGTAAGTTATCCGAAGGGATTGCTTACCAGGCCTTCTGGCCTGTTAGATGATAACCAGGATAATGCAATGATTTTATAGCTCGTTCTTTTGAATTCAAACAGAATGGAAGGGCCCATCGCAGCATCCTAGTTTGGTGGCATAGAAGTTTTGGATGGGATTCCTGGGGAAGGAAACCTCCACAGGGATCCAGCTGCTGGGCTTTCTCCCAAAAGCTTCTGTTGAGAGGTGGTTATGGGGGGCAGGGATTTTCTTCCCCTGACCCCTCAGCCAGAACAGTCCTCATTGCTATGGATTCTCCAGAACGCTGAAGGAGATCCAGGAGACAAAGGCTGTTGCTACATGTACTTTGAGCCTCCGTACGGGCTCTGAGGGCTTCTCCATCTCCCTGGCAATACAACTCCATTTGAAGCTGTGCTGCAAGGAAATCAATAAATGATTGCAGTCCACAGGACACCACCACCTCTACCAGTCCCTTACAAAGAATTCCCAAGCATTAAAGGAAGCCGTGGAAAAGTTAATTCAGCGTGTGCCAGATTTCCTGTACTGTTTAAGGAAGGCATAGTGTATGTGCCACAATCCCAGTGGCTAATCTCTAACTCTCATTGTTGCAGTATAGTAACAGTTGAGCCCAATCCAGCTCTGTGCACATGGGTTAAATCCATTACAAGAGTCAACTGTAGTGTTTCAGGTCAGGGGAATGATCAAGGTTAATAAATTACTTCAGAATAACTACACTGGCATGATTTAAGATTGTGAAGAACTTCCTGTGAATGCAGAAGTAATTTTAAATCAACAGTCAGTCTGCACAGATACCATGGCTGGTCTGCTGTGATCAAGCAGCCTGAAACCAGACAGAACTCTAGTCACCACATTTTGTACCCGATAAAGTATCTGGGTATTATAGGCTACAGTCTCCTAAATAACAGTTAATTATAGGAATAAATCATTGAAATAACAAACACAGATAATTTCCCTTTATAAAAATCATAAGGGAACCCTCCTTTTCATCTCAAGTATTGACTTGAAGCATTGCTTTCTGACCAGAAACATCTGCCTTCTTGACAACTTCTCCAAGTCTCTTTTTATTATACTACACACCCATAGCCTCCCCCCGGCCCCAGTCTATTTTTGGTCGGGTTAGCACTGCCTTCAGTTTCTGTGGAAGACAGCAAACAGGACCTGGTCATTTGTTTGGTAACCTTGAGAAAAGATGTCCATATCAAGGAAATACCTGTTCTCTTCAAACTGTGGACAAGGTTAATGTTTTGGGAAAGGGGATGGAACAGGAAAAGGCGAATGGAACCAGCTATTTTCCCCATACACACACATTTCAAAATGGAAATCTGAAAGAAAGTTAATGCTGCTGCCAGATTAATGCTGACTTTATTTGGCATGTAGTTGCTCCTGTGTCGCTGAGAAAAGGAGCTTGGAGCAAGCTGTGGGTAAGAGCTTTTTACAGCAAACCAATACACACTCCCTCCATGCTAGAATTCCCTTCCCTTTGGAGTCTTAGGTCTGTGGATCTGAGAGAGAAAACCTGCTCCGACCTTCATGAAACCCATAACCTTTGTCCTCACTTTTAAAGGATATGAGGGAAATACAGATTCATACAGATGTTTATATCTTGAAGCATTCCCTGATCTCACTGTGTCTTGCCTGTGAATCTCTTTCCTGGACAGTTAGAGCTGGCATGTACAGTTGATATTTCAGATGGGGAACTTTGTGCAATTTTGTAAAAGGCTTTTCTGTCCCCTACCTTAAAAGCACAGATTGTTGAAATACTTTTCTTCGTGGAACACAATGGCCATCTTATTGCACTAAGGACTAGGCTTAAAAAAAGCAGCCACTAATCTTTGAGGCCTGACTTAAACTAGGACAAAAGGCAAGGATTTTTAATGTGGGTTTTGTCTTTTATTGGACCAATTGCATGGTTGGAATAAAGTTAGACAAACTTTTGAATGCAAGGAATTCTTCCTGAGGTCTTTCTCAGGAATCTGAGTAAGAATACCTTGCTTATCTAATTTTATCATGCAGTTGGTCCAGTAAAACAGTGCCTCTCAACCCATGGGTTGTGACCCAAAGTGGATCACAAGAATATATGAAAGGGTCATGAATAAACTTTAAAAATGGACCAAGAAACTTGAAAAATGGATTTTCCTTTAAAGGAGAAAAAACACAGGAAACCATGGCTTCTTCCTTGCAGGCTGTCAGATTTCCAGCCTACAAGGGGCTGTTTGGGGCTCCCCCAATGCCCCCCACACACCTCCATCCACCACACACACCCACACCCTGCTACACACACTGGTGGGCTGGGGCCTGGGGGTGGGAGGCAGCAGGTCAGGAGTAAGGGGCACTGGGTCAGGACTGGCCATCCATGTTTGCAAATGGGTCATGTTACAACAAAGGTTGAGAATCACTGCAATAAAACATACCACCCCCAAAAAATCCTTGCCTGGACTATCACAACTAGAACATCACTCTAACACTATTTAAGATAGGACCTGATTTCCAGAAGTTTTGAACTTGTACAATTCATATTGAAGTTAGTGGCCGCTAATTGAAGCCCTGGCCTTGACCTCTATGTATTGTAGTAGAATATGGAGAATTAATGCTTATCCACATTTGTAAAATGTTTTGACAACCTTGGATGCAGCTATAGGTGGTTAGCAAATCCTGACTTGGGCTCTCAGCCTGAAGGTAAACAAAGGGCTGAGCTCTCCTTTTATCTCAAGTTTGCAGCATCAGGCTCAGGGTTGATGGTTGAAAACAGCATGGGGCTTGCATCTGTTTGCACGTTCCCTCCACAGTGAGGAGAGGGAATGGGTTCAGCTAGATCTAGATGTGGGAGTGTCATGAAGGAAGAGTTCGGAGCCTTAGTGTGGAAAATGCTGAGAACCACTGATTTGTAGAGCTGGTTAATATTAGTTCTTTTTACTCTTCGCCCATTCCTTTCATCTTCTATGCTTGAGCTGGTTTCTGTACCTCAGAAGAGTGGGCCAGAGAAATGGTCACTGCAGGGAGTTGCCTTCTTTGCTTGGTTTCTCAACTACTTTTCTCCCTGCAGTCATCTCTAGGAGGCAAAAGCTGCATGTAAGGAAGGGGTGTTGCAACAGGGCGTGCCCATCCAGGAAGGAGTCCTGAGAAAGACTGTTGTGCGGGGCAGAGTGTGGGTAAGAACTGAACACACTACCACACTGGGGAGGGGTAATTTGAGAAACTGTCCATCACCAGGGGAAAGTGACTTCCAGACCAGTAGCACTATGGAGGGGAGGTGATGGAGGCACCAAGCCTGGGTGCTGATTTGCAGGCAGGTGCAAAAACAAAAGCTACTGCTCCTCAGGTCCAGCTGCCACTACTGCTGCCAGCAGCCCAGCTGCAGCTGCTGGCCTGTGTCCTGCCACCACGTAGGGCACATAACTGCTCAATTACACCTCTGTTAGAAACTCCAAAAAGAGCTTTGTTGGAGAGTTGAAGACCTTTAGTATGGCCTTTACACATGTGGGCATCTGAGTGCCTCCCAGAAGTGTTTTAAGTGACTGGCGTCCTTCACATGCAGTGATCCGCAGTGTTTTTCCCCTCAGCATAACTCAGATAGAATTATGTGGCAGAATGAGTGAGCACTGGAGACATGGTGGAGGAGGAGGCTGTTGGTCTTATTACATGAGTCTATAGGTTCCTCTGGGTGTTTTGTTAGTGGAGTCAGTGGTGGGTTTTTAAATTGTGAACTCAAAAATACAGACTCCATGTGCAAGGCTTAGGTTTTAATAGGCAAAGTTTGTGAAATGAAGCCTCCATACCCGAAATGAAATGGTGATGCTGTCTGAAATAGTATAATTGTGTCCTGTGTTATTGCAACACATCATTTGGGTATCTAAAAATGTGTTATATGTTGGTGCTTAAACCAGTTAACTTTTAGTCAATGAAGGCTTAAAAAATGTAATGCCACACACTTTACCTTTGTAGAACAACAGTGACACCTTGTGGTATATTAAGTAAGTACCTGTACATGCCATGTTCTCCACATCTATTGGATATTGATTGCTTTGTGAAAATAATAGTCTCTACTTTTGTATTCCTGATAATTTGTAGATTCAGTAGTGTGGTGATAATTTCTTAGAGTATTCTTTGATATTTTCTTGACAGTGCCCAAGTGAAATAAAATATATATATCAGATCTTACAGATGATTTGAAGGTGCTGATGCTAAATTGAACAAGAGTCCCATCTGCTCGGCTGCTCACAGGAAACTGGGTAGTTAAACTTTGTAGAATCATAGACTTGCAAGATATGGAAGTTGCAAACCTTTCTGTAATGCTCATTTTACAGACCTGCATAGAATATATATGTTCTTCAAAATAAACGTAAGCATTAAGATGTAGCGTGGGCATGGAAGAGGATGGTTCCTGGAATAAGCATATGTTGAATTGTTTCTAAGATGAAAACACAGGTAAACAGATGATGGGATGGGATGGAAAAGGGAGGTTGCCTAAGAAATTATGTATTTTTGGAAGGCCAGAGGGAAGTGATCAGAGCAACTTGGGACCCCTCCTAGAAGAGATATAAGCATGGACCTGCTGATGACCAGACAGTCTATCTTGTGGCCAGGACTGGGCAGCTGGTAACTACTGGGTGCACCTACACAAGACAGGTTACTGTGCAGTATCCTAGTTTACTGTGCAGTAAGCTCACACATCTACACATGCATGCATTTACTCCACAGTAAAAACCCTTAATTGTGATTGAATTTCCTACCTGCATTTGCAGGTATCAAATTGAATTGCAGTTAGTTAATGCACAGTAACTCATGTGTAGACACGACCTGGGAGCAAGTTTGCTTGCAGGTCTACCCAGCCACTAGGGAGCCAGCCTGAGGCCAGCCCCAGGGCTGCAGGCAAGGTGTCTCTCCTGCCTGCCTGCAACTAGTGCCTCCTGAGTCAGGGGGGCACTTGCCCCCTCCCCCCCCAGAAAACAGTCAGTGACTGGGGGTTTCCCCCATGGCCAATCCCGCCAACCGGGGCGGGGTCCCTCTGTGGCCAATCCTGCTGACCTGCAAGTGGTAGCAGCACACCGCTGGCACTTCCAGCTGCAGGGGGACCACTTTTTCTGGTGTCCCACTCACTAGCCAGCACTCTCAGGGAGGGCACCAGCGCCTCACCTTCCCCCCCTGCCCAGGAATGCTGGCTGACAGGGTGTGCACCAGCACTCTCAGGGGGTACACATGCAACCCCATGCACCACCACTGTCTCTTGCTCCAGAGCTGGGCTGGGCTGGGCTGCCCCTATGGCCTCCTGCCCCAGAGCTGGGCTGGGCTGCCCCTATGGCCTCTTTTATAGCTTGCAGACAGTTTGTGCCCTGGGGTACACAACACACACAGCCTGAGGGCACTGCAGGCCTTGTGTATCCCCCTGGACAGGCCACAGCCCTGCTATGTATGCCTGCCAGTACCCCAGCAGTGCTGCCTGGCACTGCCCTGCCTTGCGGCTGCCAGGACAGTGCCATCAGGCCCACCTGCATGCTGAAGGGTGTTGCATCCCTTGCCCAACTCTGTCAGCCCCTCAGGGCCACCTTCAGACAGCTTTTGGCTGCAGTGCCAGCACCACCTGCCAGCAGCACACTCCTGCAGTCTACCCTGTGTCTGCAGATGCTGTGGGGCCTTTGCCATCCAGCTGACCATCCCATGCTGCGCCTTTGCTCTGGGTGCTGCTGGCAGCTGTTGCCTTGTTCCGCCTAGCTCAACAGCTGCAGCCTCTATCAGCAGCTTGGTGAGCCCTGGCCAGGACCTTCCTTACTAGCTGTGCAGCCCCAGGGCCAGCCATGAGGAATGGCTGGCCATGACACTGCCAGCTGCCAGAAGCACCAGCTCCTTCCTTGGGGAAGCCCCCAGCCAGGCACCTGCAAACCATGCCTCATGCACATGGGGTGCAGCTACACACCTTCACCAACTGGGAGGACTGCACTGAGCCACCAACCACACCAGGCCTGGATATGTGGTAAGCTGTGCACTGTGGGGAGGGCTCTCCCTGGACCTGACCCATGCAACTCCCCCTTTCCTGGCCCACCTGCACTCCACTGGCCCCCGGTTCCCCTGCATAGCACACAGAGAGGTGGGACACAGTACACAATTTTATTGAGCAGCTTGTGCCCCTGCACAGGCTTGTCATACCCTGAGGAATGTGTTGATGCTGGTGACAATCTCCTCCTCAGCAATGGAGGGCAGGGACATTTAATGCTGCCATAGGTAGTCCTCTAGGCAGCAGTGAAGATTGTGGGGCACCATGGGTTTGTCCCTTGCACTGTTGAAGCTCAGGTTTTCAAACCAGGAGTGCAGGTGTGCCCAGGGCACCATAAGGATCATCATCAACAGGGCATAGTGGGCCCACACAAACACCACATTGTGCACTGCCTAGGATACATGCAGCAGGGGCATGCTTGGGGTGCAGTGGCAGTGCAGTAGAGAACTGGCTCTGGGGCACCTCCCCAGAGAAGCTCTCTGTGGGAAGGGCAGGAGTGGGCCAGCTCCTTACCCCAGTTGTAAGACCTGTATGCCCCGAGCCTGGGTGGTGTGGGCTGGGCAGCAGCATAGCAGAGTGGCTGGCCTGCAGTGGGAGAGGTGGGAGGGGGGTCTGGAATCACAGCAGCAGGTGCTGTCAGCAGCCTGGCTTGTCCTGCCCTGGGAAGGGGGCAAGGGAGGCAGGCTTCCTGCAGCCAGCAGCCAGCAGCCCCAGGGGAGCATGCAGGGACAGGGGGCTTGGCTGGTGGCCACCTGGGTCCAGGCCTACCCAGCCCAATTTACCATGGTTCCTTGGCACATGTGCATGGCTGACCCCTGATCTGAGGCTGGGCAGCACATGGCCCCACGTGCAGAGAATCTTATCTCTGAAATGTTGCAAATGCTCACAAAAGAATTATGTCTCATGGCTCTGCAGGTCCAGCATCTGGACATGGGGGAGAGGTCCCCATGGCCAGTGGAGATGCTGCCTCAGGGTCACTATTGTCCAATGCTTTAGCTCTCCAGATGCACCAGCTTCACCAGAGGTACATCATGGACTGCACCCTCCTCCTCCAGTGGCTCGTGGCCATCTTGGAGGAGTAGAAGGAGGACGCATGGGTCTGGAGGACATTACCTGTGTGGATGCACGGGACCAGATGGATTGGAAGTTCTAAGCCGAGCTTCTGGCCTTGGAGTACGAGCAGCTTGAGGTCCTGTAAGAGCAAAACACTATCCTTCAGGACCTGGTGGTCATGTTCATGCTGCTTGCTACCCGACTCCTGTCCCTAGCCCTGTAGGCCCCCTGGCAGCTGCCTACCACCCTGCAGCAGGCCCTTGCCTGGGCCTGGGAGGAGGTCCTACACCACCTTCAACCAGCAAAATCCACCACCACTACCCAGCCCCCTGGCCTAGGCCCACTGCTCATCCCAGTTCCACATGGGCACAGAAGCAGCTACAGAAAGCCCCTGGCAGAGGAGGAGTTACCTGCACCAGAGGACCAGAGGCTGCCATCACCCTGAGGCGAGCCCCCTGCATGCGCCACATCATCTGCACCAGTGGGGGAATGGCCAGAGACCAGGGTCGTAGCTGCCTGCCCTCAGGCTCTGCCCCCTGGGTGCCTCCACCCCATAGTCCCCCACTCCAGGACACCAAAATAACCCACTTTGTAAATAGTTTGCACAGGGAAGAGGATTTTTTATTGTTGGTGGGTGAGGGTGTTGGAGGGGCTCTGTTTGAATGAGATGGAGAGGGAAGGGGCTCTGTGTGTTAAGGGGGGTGGAGGGGTGTGATGTGAGGGGAATAAAGACTTGTACAGATACATGTCTACAATGAGAGTAGAGCTGGGGTGGGCATGGGAAAGGGGGTCTATGCGCAGCAGGGCCAAAAGCACACTTGACCAGGGCATGGGTCCAGCCCAGGCACCATTAAAGTGAGCCTGGTGGGGGTCCAGGTGGCTGGTAGGGCCACATCAGCCAGGGCAGAAGCAGGCAGGCAGGGTCCCTGATGAGCAGGGGCAGGGCCATGATGGTGCCCAGCTGTAGATCTGGCACCCCCAGTGCAAAGTGCCCACTCTCCACCAGTCCCACTAGGCCAGAGTTCCAAAACATGTGGGCATCATGGGTGCTGCCTACCTAGCCAGCACTCATGTAGGTGAAGGTGCCCTGGTGGTCCACAACAGCCTGCAGGACCATGGAGTGAAATCCCCTGCAGCTGTAATAGGGTCAGTCTTCGTGGGGTAGGCAGGTGACTGGGATATGGATCCCATCCAGGGCCCCCATGCACTGTGGGAATCCCAGTGCATGGAATCCTGCCACGACTGCCAGCGGGCCATGGACACGGAGCACAGTGTGCCCCAGCATGCCCTGGAGGGCCCCACACACCTCCAGGACTGCCTCCCTGGCAGTGGTCTTGCCCATGCCAAGCAGGTGTCTGACATACTGGAGGCTGGTGGGCATGGCCAGCTTCAGCAACACAGAGGCCAGCTAAGTGTTGGCAGGGAGGGCCAGGTGCATACCAGTGTCCTGCTACTTCAGGTGGGTCTGGAGCTGCTGAAGCAGGTCCCAGAAGGTGGCCTGGGTTATATGCAAGCTGTCCTGCCACTGATCATCATCCCAGGTCTTCTGGATGACATGCAGCCACCAGTGCTGGCTGGCCCAGAGGGTCCAGAGGTGGCAGGGCTAGAGGCCTGGGAAGGCGATGGCAGCTCTGGTGGCGCCTGCCCACCTGCCTTGTTGACATCCCTGGCAGTAGCCCTGGGATGGCACACTTCAGGCGGGCAGGCGGTTGCTGGTCTTGGGGAGCCAGGCAGGGCAAGATGGCTGTGGGCCAGGCGGCAGTTGGCATGGCGGGCCAGCAGGGCAATTGTGGCCAGCAGGATTGCCAGGCACTGGTTGTTGCTGCTAGGGCCAGGGGCTGGAGTAGCTATAGTGTAGGGAGGCAGAGTGGCCACAGAGAGAGCTGCCATGTGCTGCCTCTGTTCTTGGCATATTGCTCCTGGGCAAGAAAGAGGCTGGCCAGAGAGCAGAGAGCACAGTCGGCTGTAAAGATGGCTGCTGGGTGCTGCAGCCAGAGCCTAGAGTTCCCCCTGGTGGCCACAGGGGCCTATTGCAGGGTCTCAGGGATTTGGGAGCAAATCTGATCCCTGCATGTGTAGACACCTACCCAAAAACCCTCACTCTGGCTTATCTTACTGCGCAATAAATCTAGGCCGTAGTAAATGCATGTGAAGATATGCCCACTGTGTCCTGCTCTTTCTGCTGAACTATTACATATCTACAATTAAAAGTAATAACCTGTGGTCCTAATGCTCTCTTAAATCAAGCTGTTATTAAATAAGCTTGCAAATTAGGTGTGAGCAATGTCCTTCACTGAACAAGGCAGACAAGGTTCTTTGCGTAAATGTGATGTCTTTTATTAAACCAACTAAATAGTTGGAAAAAATGTTCTTTACAAACTTTCAGGCACAAACAACTTCTCCTATGCCTGAAGAGGGGTGTTTGTGCCTGAAAGTTTGTAAAGAACAATTTTTCCAACTACTTGTTGATCTAATAAAAGGTATCACATTTACCCAAAGAACTTTTTCTGTCTGTGTCCTTAGACCAACACAGCTCTAACCAACAGCCCTTTCTCATATGAGTCATTTTTATTTCAGCTTATTAATGATAGCTTGGCTTTTGATAACTTAAGAGTTTTAATAACATTTACAATCTCAGTTGATACTGAATCACATTTTCCCCCTAAGCTATATAGGTTCAGAATCTGGATATAACTGGCCAATTTAAAAGCTTGACTAGCTTCCCCTAATAAATCTGTGGTTTTCTCACCTGTCTTTAACATCCTAAGGTTTTTTCATTTTTATTTGCAGCATTTTGAAATGAGTGATCATGTGGAAGAAAACTGTACTGAGAAAAACACTTCTACCCAGGAGGCACCTGCAAAAGCAACTGCTACTGCTGCCAGGGATTGTCCAATAACACAGAAGCAGCTGGTATGACTGTTTTACCAGTCAGGGTGCTTGTGACTGTTGCAGATTTTTTGTACAAAGAAAAAACTGGGGCAAATATGTGTCAGTAACAGCAAACAGTAAATGAGGGACCATGCAGTCAATTAAGTGTAGGTAGCAAATAGAGGATCTGTGGCCCTTCAGAGTATTAGCTAGGGAGGAAGAACATAATTAGGACGGTCCTCTTGATAGGAAGATATCCTTGTAATTATTTCTACCCTAAGCTTTGTCAAATGTCCCTTGTGTTTAACATTTTAGCCCCCCCAACACCCCCCCCCCATGAGGGTACTTGCTGAAGACCACTCCAGGCTTGTCTGGTCTCTGAGACTAGGAACAGACGTTACACATAAACCGGTTGAAGTGATCAGAAACTGGTTTAAATCCAGAACAGAACAGATGTTCAGTGCACATAAACCAGTTTTAGAATGGCTGAAACTGGTTTGAGATAAACCTGGTTGAATGTAGTATCAGACTTAACTGACCTGGCTCAAACTGGTTTATGCAATGTCTGTCCCAGACCCCTTCCTGGTTTAAGATAAACCAGACACCCCCAGCATCTTGGCATGCTCTCTGGGCTGGGTGGGGTCTCTGTTCCACAGCATGGCTGGCCCCTCCCTTCTGCTTCCTGGCTGCAGCTTCAGAGACTGCAGGCTGCTTCCTCCCTCCCCTCACCACTCCCTGCTAAGCAGGAATTCCCCCCTCCCCTCTGCCTTATGGAGAGGTGTCTGTGTATTAGCTAGCAGGCCACCTGCTGGCTACAGTCCAGTGGGTGCTGAATCAACAGGCAGAATCAACATGTAGCTGGTAATGTCCCTCTGTTGTTTTCTTAATTGGGTGATAAACACTTATCAGTTCCCTGCTGGGCTAATTACGCATCCTGCCAGAGCCTGGCCACACCCCTCTCAGCTACTACAGGCGTGGGCCTGAATTTCTGGGATGTCTGTCTAGTTACAAAACTGATTTAACCTAGCCAGGTTAGATTAGCATGCAAAGACTGAATCAATTCAGGCTCAAGATTTTTGAATGTCTGTCCCTAACTTGAGAGTGGCCCCTGAAGCCAACCTGGTCTCTTGGTCTGCAGTCCTCCTGGTTATTCCACAGCCCTGACTCAAAGATCTAGCTTCCAATTCAGTTCCTGGGGGGACATGACTTTATTTCCTGGGAGGGACATGACTGGTTGAGAAGAACTAGTGCAACACAAAGTTCCAAGCAGCCAAAATAACAGTTCTTGTCAATAAAAACATTTACTGGGGCAAAAACCACATAGCAAGAAGGTCTTGCTCCCTCCAAAGGGTTAAGCAGTTTCTGTGTTCCCAGTCCAGCTCATGCAGCAGCCCTGAGGAGCCCAGAGCGACTCAGCTGTTCACATTCAGTCATGCAGCTCTAGAGTCTGAAACTACTCTGCTAGTCTCTATCTTCAGGCCTTCAGTCAACACCCTGCTTGTCCATCCCTACTGCATCCACTGTCATGTTTATTTCTCTCTTTCCCCTGGATGCCTCCAGGGTGTTACTTGCAATCCCCAGCTTTGCTGAAGCATCAACAAAACTGTTCAGATCTCTGTAGATGGATGTGCCTTCTGTCAATAGGCCAAAGACCCTGGCTTTGCTGTTATCTATAGTGCATTTTTCCCAATGTTAGCTAGGGGAAACTGAGACACACAACATTACAGCACAAACATAGTTAACACAGAAATTTTACAATAAACCCCAGACTCAATTACAGTCACATTTTATGCTCACATTGCACCTGCATTGCACAGGTGTAAACGATAGCAAAGACCTAGGAGAATAAGGTGTCTACTTCTTAAGCCCAGAATCTGTTCAGCAGTTTCAATCCATTGTAAATTCTAACAGTAGTATAAGAGAATCTCTCTCCCTCCTGCTGAAATTCTCTCTGTCTTCCTGAATATATTTACTTGGGCTCCTCCACTCTTCTTTATGCTCTTCTTCATGCTCTTCAATACTGTGACTGCTTTTTCCTGCATTCATGATTCTTCTGTACCTTTTCCTTGACCCCAGTTTCTTCTTGATAGAAGAAGAAACTGGGGAGCTGAGGGAACAGAGGCAGATAAGAGTTTAGAAGGACCGATCCAGATGAAGTTAGTACAATTACAGTATTTTCTTTCGCATTAGTTGACTGGATCTTGAAGTCAGTAGCACATTTTGTACTTTATTGGCTCTTTGTTTTATTTTTAATGTTAAAAAATATTTCTGCTAATGAGCAAAAAAAATTATCAGGATACAGTGTACGTATTACATTTTTTCAGACTTTGAGGATGCACAATCATATTGTTAGAACTGTCTAGGAAACTGCAAGTTGAAGAATGTAAAATTGAAGTCTTTGGGAAGAGATGAGGAGACTTAGGAGAAGAGCCAGGGGAATAGAGATGAAGGCTTGGACAAATCAGAAAAACTAGCTCAACACAGAGGAAAGCTAGTGGGTAGTTGGTAGGCATTGTGCAACACAGGGAAAGAGTTGAAAGGCCTCAGGCAACATGTTGCTTGAAAGGATGTATTACCAGAAGGCAGAAAGTCAAATAATCTTTCAGCAGTTCTGGTCTGTTAGAACTTCTCTTTTGAAACTCCTGATTCAGAGGAAAACCGGAATTGAAACAGCACTGCACCATGAAAATATTTCAGAAAATGCAATGCCTTAGTCAGCTGCCATTTATAATGTGTCCCTAGCTTAGACAGCTGCTGGCAGACATTAAAAAAACCCCCTAAAAGACTGCACTTTACCAGAAGAAGCAGTGCATTACTTCAGCCCAGTTCTGCAGCATCTGTATAGATCAGGAGCTTCAGCAGGGCTTTTTGCTGTTTTAGCTAAAGCTGATTCAATCAGCTACTAGATAAAAGCACCAAAAAAGCCCCACTAAAGCGCCTGATCTATACAGATGTCAGGAGGGCCAGGTACAGCTAAGGTGCTGCCTCCTCTGGGCATGCGTGGGGCTTGGCACAGGAATGAACTGAGTTTAAAGTAAAGTACCTTTTTTTTTTTACATGTCTGCAAGCATTCTCACAAGTCCTAAGCTCATTGGTGACATGTAGGGGTGCATGCGGGTGCACATGCACCCCCTGCAAAAAGTGCTGCCAACACTGCTGGCAGTGCCTGCAGGTGGTCGCCGCTTGCTATCCTGCCTCCCTCGCTTCTGATACTTCTGGTGGCATCTGCGGGTGGTCCCTGATCACCGCTGGCCACTGCTGATTCTGCCGGCAGCAAAGGTCTAACACTGTTTACAGGCAAAGCATGCGTGGTACATCTACAAGAAGAAATCTACTGTGGTTAGGAGATGCCAGTTGTCTCAGCCATGCTCACATGTTTAACACCTGTTTCCTATCTCCTTTCTCTGCTTTTGCATTTGCCCAGAGTTGAAGACTGTGGGCCATGCCCTTCTCTATAAGCTTGTCATTTTGGCCTAGGGAATAATTGGTTACAAAATTAATTCCTGAATGGTATATTTTTAAGTAACATAGGCTAGATTTTTGTCTTATATCCTAATTCCTGTGGCCTTTAAAATTGAGAAGAATACTGGTTGTAATAATAATTATAAGATAGTAAAGGTCTGTGTCAGTTTATAATCCTTTCTTTCTTTGTTCATAGCAGCAAATAGAGAAGCAACTGAAATGCTTAGCATTTCAAAACCCAGGACCTCAAGTAGCTGACTTCAACCCTGAAACTAGAGAACAGAGAAAGAAAGCCCGTATGTCAAAACTGAACCAAGAATTTTTTTATAAACACAAGTAAGATGATACCTTTGATGTGTTATGTTTGCTTGTTTTTATTAAATTGCTCTTCTATTGTTTGCTGAATATTCCCAAAACGCAAAAATGAATTAATATTTTTCCATACTCTTATGTGTAAAGTTTTCAAAGGTAAATGTTTACCTGAGAAAACTTTGTGTTCACTTTCTTGGTGTAGTGTAACAGAAGTTTGACTTATTCCTCTGGCACACGCACATCTTAATTCTATTGTCCATTACTGTCAGAAACTAATGCTGGTATCTCACTGAAAGGGTGTCAGAAGGAAATATTTGTTCCTGTGTAGATTTTTCAATATTAGTTTGCTTCTATTACTGAACAGGTTAAAATGTTCTCTGAGAATCACTTTTTTCTCTTACAGGACTATGAAGAAGTACGACAAACATGGTAGGCTTCTCTGTAATAATATGGATTTGTGTGACTGCCTGGAGAAGAACTGTCTGGGTTGCTTTTATCCATGTCCTAAATGCAATTCCAACAAATGTGGACCTGAATGTCGCTGTAATAGAAAATGGGTTTATGACAGAATTGAGACTGAAGCTGGTGATGTGATCAGCATGTTACCATTTTTTGTCCCTGACTGATGTTTTTGTGTTGGGTTTGTAATATTTTGTAGCAATGTTTGGGGGCTTTCTTCCTTTCTTCCTTTCATTTGTAAATGTTTATTAAAGTGTTGTTTGGTTTTATAAAGTGCGGGGAATTGATTCTGCTGATGTTCCTGTTAGTGGCACTCCTGGTTCTTCACACTGCCCTGCTAGCATGCTTGAATCCTTGCCATTAGGAATGAGTAGGTATTTCATTTCCCCTAATCCTTGCCAACTTTGCTGAAGCAGCTAGCAAGGTCTTTCTAAATCTTTACTTTTTTAAAA
Source organism: Crocodylus siamensis (assembly GCF_052110815.1). NCBI lineage: Eukaryota > Metazoa > Chordata > Crocodylia > Crocodylidae > Crocodylus > Crocodylus siamensis. The sequence continues at coordinate 63,075,651 of NC_143397.1, forward strand.
TGAAAGGTGTCAGGAGTGCCATGGGCAAGCAGTTTTCTTATTCTGGAAGGCTGGCTCATATTACTTTGATTCAACTTACCCTCAATCATTTCTTTGCGCACATATATGCAGGTATTGGACGCATCCATTCTTCTTCTACCCGCTACATACTTGAGATAAGACACTTTAAGTGGAACCGTCCACTGGGACTGTAGTTTTGTGTATTATGCCTTCTAGTGTCCTTTAAACACTTAGCTGGGACTATTTGGATAGGGATGATCCTGCCTGGAGCAGTGGGTTGGACTAGATCAGTGTTTCTCAACCTATGGGTTGTGACCCAAAGGTAGGCCGCAAGACTATATGAAAGGGTCATGAATAAACTTTAAAAAATGGATCAGCAAACTTTAAAAATGGATTTTCCTTTAAAGGAGAAAAACATGGGAAACTGTGGCTTTTCCCTTGCAGGCTGTCAGAGTCCTAGCCTGCAAGAGGCTGCTTGGGGCCCTCCCATGCCCCGCACACCATGGAGCTGGGGCCTGGGGGCAGTGGGTCAGAAGTGAGGGGCACTGGGCTGGGACTGGCCATCAATGTTTACAAATGGGTCCTGGTACAAAAAAGATTGAGAACCACTGGGCTAGATGAGCTTCCATCCCTATTTTTTATGATTCTGTACCTTAGGTTTTAAAGGACAGAATGGCTGACATCACTGTTCAGCTCCTCCCTGTGGTCTAGTGTAGCAAGATGGAGTGCCTGCAGTGTCTCTGTCTCTGAATACTTTGCAATTATTTCCTTACTTAGCAGTCTATTATAGGTAATGTTTTAGTTTGAGTTCTACTATTAAACAAGTTGGCAGAAAAAAGGAAGAAAATAAAACGGAAATATAGAACTAAGTCTTCAAGTAAAGGAAGTGCCCCAGCATGGGACTCTCCTGACATAACAGAATTGAAATCCAGATCCAAATGCTGTCCTCCCCATAAGGCAGCTATTTCCTTTGGCGATGGATACTCTGGCAGACAGTATATACAGCACAAATGATCTATATGTCACTCCATTTTGAAAAACAAGGGAATTTCTACCTTTGTTCTTAAACAGGTCTCTGAAGACCTCTTCAGTTCCTGAAATGGGTAAGGTTTCCAAGTTAGATTGAATCACTTCAGTAAGTGCTCTGATAAGCCTGCATCCACTCTGCTGCAAGGATCATTTGGTATAAAAGAAATCTCCCTCCTCAATGAAAGAGTTGCTGAGAGCTTCCCTCCTGCTCTGGCCATTCCTCTGCGGGGAACTAAAAGAAGCAGCAACACTTACAGGGTGACTGCAGAGGCAGATCATCTTCTCTGACACTGAGTAGATCCAAGCTAGGAGGCAATTCAAATCCCTGGCACCCAGCAGCCTCTGGCATACTCACACATGTCTGATAAATGCTGTGCTCTGGCACAGACCTTTTTGACACACATGTTATCATGTAGTTTATGCGATGACCTGATATTAAACAGCCTTCCAGAGTTAGTACTTCTGTCCTCTATCAGGAGGTTGTTGGTTTCAGAATTGCTCACGTCTTACTCCTTGCTGTAGTTCCAAGAAACTTTGGGAATGTTCAGAATTTCTGAAATGGTTCATCCCACCTGCTCCTGGTCCCTCGGGACTTCTTCCCTCCCACCCCAGCCCCATAGGGGACACCACTTATGGCAGAGAGACTTTTCCTCCCCTCCTTTGAACTGAAAGAAGTGAGAGAGAACACTTACGTATTTTCAATATTCAAGATATTATTAACCAAGACACTTAGAAGCTTGGTTGAACCAGATGACCTTCTGAAGAGTATTTAGATAAAATGACTGGATGAGGACAGTTTAGATCCTGGGTCTCCCATTCTCTTGGGAAGTGCTGTATTTAGGCTAAAAGGTAGGTGGGCCCTCCTCCTCCTGGTTGCTAGGTATGTTTTTCCTGTGATTAAAGATTTGGGATTTACACCAGGTTTAGCCATGTCTCATGGCAGGCTAGGACTGCAACAGCAGGTAAGTGAAGTTGGACACCTCTTTGGAGCCCTTCTGGACATGCTTAGAAAGCAGAGATGGGGACAGATAAGGGATCTAGATGTCCAAGTAGCCTGGTGGCTCTTACCAGGGTAAATTAGAATTGTGTTTAGTGATTTAAGTGTTTAAAAGCTGCTTAAGTGCCTCTTTGAGGTGAATTTGGATTTAGACCATGGTGTCTTGAAATTATTGGAGATATCAAAAAAGGTTTAATGAATGTCAAGGACCTACCTTTGAGGGCTGTAATCCCTTTACCAAACATACTGATGAGGCCCTGCACACATTAAAGGACTCTAGGTCCACTTTACTCTCTTTAGACATTTCATAGATTTCATAGATTTCATAGACATTAGAGCTGGAAGGGACCTCGGGAGATCATCGAGTCCAGCCCCCTGCCCAAAGGGCAGGAAGTCAGCTGGGGTCATAGGATCCCAGCAAGATAAGCATCCAATTTACTCTTGAAGGTGTTCAATGTAGGCGCTTGAACCACCTCCGCTGGCAGACTGTTCCAGACCTTGGGGGCTCGGACAGTAAAGAAGTTCTTCCTTATGTCCAGCCTGAACCGGTCTTGCAGGAGTTTGTGACCATTCGACCTCGTCATCCCTTGGGGCGCTCTGGTGAACAGACGTTCCCCCAGATCCTGGTGGTCACCCCGATAAACTTATAGGTGGCCATCAGATCACCCCTGAGCCTGCGCTTTTCCAGGCTAAAGAGTCCCATGGCTCCCAGCCTGTCATCGTCAGATCTGTTTTCCTGACCTCTGATCATGCGCGTGGCTCTCCTCTGGACTCTCTCAACCTTCTCCACATCCTTTTTGAATTGTGGAGCCCAAAACTGGACGCAGTACTCCAGCTGCGGCCTCACCAAGGCCGAGTACAAGGGGAGAATGACGTCCCAGGATTTGCTCGAGAAGCATCTATGGATGCACGCCAGCATTTTGGTCGCTTTACTAGCCGCAGCATCGCACTTTGTCTCTCAGAAAGACGCAATACAGACTTCAGAATGTTCAGAGACAGAGGAACTGTCCTCCAGCAGGTATGGCCAGCCAAGCTCATTCTGCAAGAAGAGCAGAACTTCAACTGCTACAGGTTGAATGCTGACCTTTCATCAGTAGGTTTGACAGTGCAGTTATAAGACACTTCTTTCCCTGTGTTTAGGAACCGTCTCTTTTGTTTTCAGGAGGCCTGGACTGTTTAGGTTGACACAACACCCACATTTTATTCATAAAATTGTTCATGAAAAAGTTCAAGATGTCATTTTTGTACAAAACAAGGGCGGGTTAAGTTGCTAAAAAACCCCAGATTTCCCTGGGATAGGAAAACCATATCCTGCCCTATCCAGCTCTAATAAATAGTCACCAATGCTTTTCATTATTTCAAGAAGTGGTTGCCAACCAGTCAATTGACTGATCAATCGTGGAGCCTCTTCCAGTCGATCTGAGGCTGGCGGGGCTGAGCACGCATGCTCATGCACACACATATACCCTGACTAGCCCAGCAGGTCAGCCTGTTGGGGAGGGAAGGGGCGGGGGCCAGATTGAGGCCCCGGCGGTGAGGGACAGCATGCAGCACAGGCAGAAGCATGAACTAAAGTGAGTGGAGCCCCAGCTAGGCTGGGTGGTGGTAGGATCAGAGCTCAGGGGTCTAGTCCAGGGGTGCAGCAGGCTCCCACCACTGTGTGCAACCTGGCAGAGGCCTGGGGGTGCATGTGTCCCCTCCATCCATGCACAGGGAGGAGGCAGCTGGTGCTGCATGCTGTGTTTTGCACCCCAAACCCCACCTCAGCTGCCCCAGGAATGGCACGACACAATGCCACGTGTGTCCCACCACCGGGTAGGCAGGGGGCGAGGCTCAGCCCAGTGGCTGGATGCATGTGGCATTGGGCTGCTCCTGGGACATCTGAAGTGGGGCTTGGGGTGCAAAGCTCAGCACACAGTGGCAGCTACCTCTGCCCTGTACACAGATTGGGGGGGCATGTGCCCCTCCTCCCAAATGCAGGGCAGCATGGGCATCTGCAGCAGAGGTGGGGAAAGGTCCGCATGCAGTGGTGAGGGGAAGAGTGGGGCTGGGGTTGAGGTAGAGGCTGCACCACTGGGGTGGGGCATGGGAGGAAGCCACAAGCATCTCATCTGAGAGGTATGTGGGGAGTGCACACACCAGGGGAGGGCATGGGGTGGGCGTATGCCCCCAGATCTGCATGTGGGGCGGGGGTGGGCTGCCACTGGAATGGGACTGGGGCTGTACCACACTCTTCCCAGAGGGGGTGTTGGGCTGGGCTGTGCTTGGGGTGGGTGGCAGCAGTGCTGGGAGGGGGTCTGCAACCACCTGAAAATTTGCCATAGCTCCACTATAGTCCCACCTCCCAGTGCTGCTTCCACCCACCCAGAATGCAACATGGCCCAGTCCCCTCCACAGGGAAGAGCCTGGTGCAGCCTACCAGCTCTGGCTTGGAGTGGCAGCCCACCCTGCCCTGGGTGCAGATCTCAGGCACACAGCCCCTATGCTTTTCTGGTGTGTGTGCAGTGGAGGGAGCTGCCACCCCTTCCCCACACCAGACGCCCCCCCGAATGAGCCACTTGTGGCTCTGTCCCATGCCCCAGCCTGGCTGTGCAGGGCCTGCCCCTGCCCCAGTCCCACTCCGTCCCTCATCATTGGGTGGAAAGTTTGAGGCCCCAGCAGTGAGGGAGGGAGTGGGACACAGGCAGGAGCAGGGACTGGGGTGAGTGGGGCCCTGGCCAGGCTGGGTGGTGAGACAAAAAGAGATCTGGGAGGCATGTGCCCTTCAGTCTGTGTGGGGTGGAGGTGGCTGCCGCTGCACGCTGCACTTTGCTCCCTGCTGAAGCTGCCCCACACCCGCTACCCACCTGGTGGCAGGACGTATGTGGCATTGTGCAGCTCTTGCGGTAGCGGGGTTCAGAGTGTAGCATGCAGCGGCAGTCACCTCCACCCCACACACAGGTCGGTGGGGCATATGCCCCCAGGGCCTCTGCTAGTCCCGCCACCTGGCCTGGCCAGGGCCCCACTTACACCAGCCCCTGCTTCTGCCTGTGTTCTGCTCCCTTCCTCACCGCTGGGGCCTTGATCTGCGCCCCCCCCAAGCCCTTTCCCCTCCTCCCTTCTGCCACAGACTTACTTGCTGGGGGGGCACCCCCAAATAATTTCTTCTCCCTCCATCTCAATCTTCCCTCACTTCCCTCCCCACATATTAATCTGCTGGGCAGTGGAAGGGGGCGGGGTGTGCAGTACATTCTGGGTTCCTTTTTAATTTAAAAAGTGATCTCCTACTTTAAAAAGTTGGAGACCACTGATTTAGAGATACATTCATCTCTGAATTCCACATGGATTTACTTGCCTCATATTTAGTACTCTCCCTAAACACACACACACATACTTACTGTCTTGCCCATTTACTCAAACCTGAAACTTTCCAGTATAAAGTAAATCTGCCGAGGTCTACGTACAGGCCCGTTATTTGCATTTTGGGATCATCTTGAGGTTCTGTCATAGATTGTGACTCCATGGAGCTGGATACCAAATAAATCCCAAGTAAAAGATAGCCCTTATTTAAAAGAGTTTATAGCCAAGTTTGAAGAAACAAGCAACCATGAAAAATGGAAAGAAGGAAGGGAGAGGCAAGGCAAAGGCAATGAAAATAAGATCCTGGTGTACAGGTAGCTATAGCACAACTTGAAATTGGCCCCCCTGGTTCCATAAAACATTGCCTCTAATTTCCCCTTTTGCAGTATGAGTGGCTGACTGTGCACAAAGTTAATCCTGTGAGCATAGTTGTACAAAAAGAAGAGTACAGCAACATATAGTATGTATTTTATTGACAGTGAAACTCAATGATGGAGCTCAGTAGGAACCAAATAGTAACAAGAGTGAAACAAAAACCAGGTCCTTGTTTGTTGGCTGTATGTATTGGGCAGCGATGTAGTTCTGCATTAGGGAGGACTTGTAGGTGATTTCTAGTTTAAAGCTGTTACAGACTGATTGGGAAGGTTGGGTTAAGTCCATTGCCTGGGAACCAGGATACTGATATTAAGTCTACATGGTGCAAAACCATACTGGGTAGATACCCATCTTAGCTGTGCAATCGTTAGCTCCAGAACTGGAAGCAGCATAGCTGCTTTACTGTGGTGCTACACCTAGCTAATTAGCTCTGCGGAAAAGCAGGTTTTATTAGCCTGGGCACAATACACAGCTTAATGGGGTTCTGGAACTGGCACACACAGTGCATTGTGCCTTTTAGATATATCCCTAGTGTCTGTCTCTTCTAGCACTGATTCACTGTGGCCATAGGAAAAAGGCACATCTCTCTGTGCTTCTGTTTCCCTACCTACAATACAAGGATAATGATCCTGAACTTTCTTTGCGATGACATTTTGATATGCCTGGCTCTAAAGCTCTACAATCAGTGTGGTATTATTTAGATAGCTCTTTCCCTTCAAAGCTCTGCCAGGTACTTGAAGATCTAGTATGTCTATACTCCAGCACCTGTGGAGGGCAAAGTAGTAGCCAAATGGCTCAGCACCCAAATGGGAAGTATATGACAGTGAACCTTTTCTTTTAAACAAACCCTTTATTTATACAAAAAGTGCCATATGATTTCCGCTCCACATGAAGCCTTAATTTTAAAGTCTCATCCACAAGATCCTCACAAAGTAAACTGTGTGGTAGTTTAATTTATTGATAGTGCTTTGGAATGATGAAGGCCTGTCTGCTCTGGGAGAGCTCAGAGCTAAGGCTCCAGGAAGTCTAGATATTTCAATCCTAAGCCTAGGCCACTAAACTATTCCTCCTGGTTTAAAGTAAACTTCTATGTATTGGCTAAAGGCCAGTTACTCCCACTCCATCATTTAGGGGAAAATGAGTACATCCTGTTATTAAGCTTACACATGTCAGCATGTGTTGAGGTAAGAGCTCTGTAGTTAATGTTCCCCAGTTTCTGCAACACACACACAAGCCAGTAAGAGAAAAGAATAATATGCCTTGAACTCTTTTCCAGACAACTCTCTTGATCCCTTTAAAACCCCCATCAGAGCAAAATGGAGCCTCACTCTGCATCCAAACCAGAGTAAAGAAAAGATCTGATTAAGGACTTCAGCCTAAAACCAGTGGACCTTGAGATATGACCCAGATAAATATATTTACTATAATTATTTTAAGTAGACTAGTTGTGTTGAATTTTTTAGCTTGTAACAAAGCGATACTTAGGCTGTAGGTTATCACTTGGGCACATGGGGCATAATCTTGAACATTTTAAAATAAATTATGCATGCTTCACTAAACCCTGAGTGTGTCTGCCTATTCATTAATCGCCGTAGTTATTGTACATTATGATTAGTACTTGCCTAACCAAGTAAATCAATGTGCAGTAACTGGTGCTACTGATGCTAACTGCGCAGTAGTTTAATACTACTGCACAGCAGTGTATTAGCACAGGCTTTACCCTGCATGCTACTGCGCAGTGTTTTTAGGCTACTGCACAGTTAGCATCTCATGTAGACACATCTCCTGTTTGTCTGATCTCATTGCACTTGGAAGGCAGATGTGTCAAGTTCAGGATGCCAGCAGTTTTTCTGTATTTTGTTATACTGGCATTTCATTGGCTCTGATTTTTAATCTGGGCCTGAAACATAGAAAACCGTGTTACCCTGTCCATTCACAGGAGGGATTTTTTAATTCTTGCAGTGTCTGATCCTGCAAGATACTGACCTTCCTTTACTTCCACTGAAGCACAGTATATGAAGTTGGCTCCTTATAGGAACACATATCTTTTCATTGTAATTGACTAAATTAAGGTGTGTTATCAATTGACACAGTTTTTGATTGTGTTTCAAGCAAGAGTTACATTGTTCACAGTCATTCAAACAGCTCTATTAACTACAATGCAGAGTACGTGCTCATCCACATGAGTAAAAGTTGTACAATCTATGGAACAGTATTTTATTTGGTGAGTAGTCCCATTGATTTTACAGGGTTTATTTAGAGTAAATGACATGAGTAGAGAAAGGAGGCTCTGGTGACGTTTATGATGTACACAATTTATGGGTATGGACAGATGAACAAATTATACCAGATTAAGAGTGGATGGGAGGTTACTAGGTGTTTGTTGCTTCCTGGTAACTGTTCCACATGTCCACTTCTATCCTGCAGCAAAGCTAATCTAAGACAACATCCCTTTAGATCGAGGGTATCAAACTCATCTGGCCTTGGGGATCAGATGAAGCATGCAGGACTGGTCCATGGGCTGAATTGGGCCCAGAGACTGTCCTTGAATGTCAGAAGCAGCACATGCCCTGGACCATCCCCACATGCTGCATGCAGCATGAGTACTGGATGCAGCATGTGCTGGCCCCACCCCCATAACTTTGTCACCTGTGCCATAAATGAAAAAGAACAAGGTATTATAGAAGAGTAGTGGATACATAAAGCAGTTACAGGCAGAGATAAGTTCCCCTCCCTTTTAACTAGGTATAGTTTGTCCATCTGCCCATACCCTAGTTGAGAACATATTTAGAATGTGTTTTATAAGCAAGTATATTTTTCAGCAAGATTTTGAACGGAGAGGGATATGCGCTATAACAGTAATAATACACGGTGTCTCTGCAGTTGTTCACAATCCCATTTCTTGCTTCACAAGTTACAGATTGCTAGATGGAATTACTTAAACCACTTACTACATAACTAGCTGCAAGAAGTGAAAATTCATGTGAAACACTATTTTATATGTTTTACATGCTTTTACTTAGTGTCAGATGTATTGTACAAATAGCACCCTGAGAACAGTGTTGAAATAGTTCTTTTGTGTGTGCCTTCAGAACTATGAAGATACATAGTTTTTTTCAAGGTATGCTTTAGACTAAAAGGGGGGAAAGTGCTGAAAGATATAGGGGAAAGTAGGAAAGGAGAAGGGAATTACACTGAGGAGAAAAAAGTTATGGATCAAAAGTAGATCCAAATCTTGCAAATCTTGGAGCTGGAAAGAAGAGAAAATATGGACATTTTCATTTAACTTTTTAAACTTTATTAACAAAACCAACATATTATATAAAACATTGTACATGTAAAGATGCATCCAATCCCCTCAAATATCCATGGAGACAAATATTTAATTTCCATCAACAGTGCTCCCTTAACCCAAGTCAGCATCTATATTGGCTTGTATTTTCTTCTTTTCCTTTCAGTCTCAGACAATTCCTTTGTATTTCAGTAGATGTATTTAATTTTTTAATTATGCTGCATGTGTATTGATCTCTGTTTTAAAAAACTAAAAAGCTCAAAAGAAATTCCTAAATTAATTCTAACTGAGAAGATGAGTGATGAGAATAGTTTGTAAAGTATTTCCATGCAAATTATGTTAAAACTATATTTAAGGATCAGTTGGATTTGTGCAAAGAATAGAGTATGTTATTCCACTTTTGGGAAAGTTAAAACTTAGGTGGTCAGAGAAGCTGGACTTTTTAAAGCTCTTTTAAGATATATATATCTATCTATCTTAGTTTAGTGTGTGTGTGTGTATATATATATATACACATCACTTACATAAGCAGCTACATTCCTTAAACTCTCAGTCATGGGTGCCTGAGGCCTTGATAATGCAAAGAGTAAATGATGGTGGATCTGACTGCCCACATTCATGCCATTCATTTCATTGTCTACAGAAAAAATGTCTAGAGGAGCAAAGTTGAGCAATTTATAGTGTTGATAAAAAATGTGAAATGGTGGAGCGTTATCCTTTCAGCAGATTTATAAAGAACGGTGACATTGCATGAATAAATCTTTTTTATAGACGTAAATAAGCATTTATTTATCATTTTTCCCATACAAGAAAAATAACCACCATACTTTAAGGACAAATCAACTGAAAAAATTCCTCTTCTATCAGAATGTTTTAATTACTGCATTACAAGCAATAGCTACAATGACTATGCACGACAAAGCTTTGTGTAGCAAACAGTGAGATAAGGCATTTTAATCCTAGGAAAATAAAACAGGTAGATAAGAAAAGGTGGCAGACCTGAAACTTGTTTCTTAACTCCTTTTTATTTTCCAAAAGTTCATACTCTGAGTCAAACTTGTCCTCTTAAACTGTCTGATTTTTGCAGGATACTGTATGTATGCACTGCTTAACAAACACTAGATTGTACTTTGTTTCACTTCTGTAATCCTGGTGTGAAATGGTAGCTTTTAATAGGCTTCTTCTCTGTGTACGGGATTGGATGGTCTGTCGATGATTGCATGAACATTTATAAAAATAAACACACCATTTGTATTTAATTATATTTTGCCAAGGCATCAAAGAGATTATTGTTTCAAATCCTACTAATATTTATAGTATGAATTCTGATATTTCCTCAAGCCTAAATTCTCTGCCTTAGAATTCAATTTCCTCGTTGGAGTATGGCTATTGTTTTTGATTTGGGTGGAGTGTTTAATGACATTGGTTCTAAAAAGAATGTATTTAAAGAGCCATTATCATATTAAAAATTATAGATGAAATCCTGACCCTAATAAAGTCAAGTAACTTCTTGATAGGGCCAGCTTTCCATCCTGTGCATTTCTAACGAGCTTTTTACCTTTTTTACGATAGCAAATGCAATCTGACTTTATGAGCATTTTTCTCTATGATTATTTTCTAGATATATGTGCATGCATGCGTGTGTGTGTACACATATAGTGCTTGCAGTTGGAGAAGTACTGGTTTGGGGTTGGTAGAATGTGTGTTGCTGTGTGAGTGTAGTAGGGGAATATTGGGTGGTACTCTGGAGACTGCAGGATGGGATATGGGGAGTTCAGTTAATGAGAAATGTTTGGGGGTTGGTGTTGTGTGAAAGGTGCTGCAATAAGGATTAAATGATGGAGAGTACTAGATCTGGGAAAACTCAGGAAAAAGGAGCTTCTGTGCTTTGTGGGAGCTGGAGGGTCCAAGAAGTCCCCCACATAAAAAACTCTTCATCATCCTTAATCTTCAATAGTATAGCTTTATGCAAAGAAAAAATTCAACAGGGACAGCTGCCAGAAGAGGAAGAGATGGGGGAAGCAATCTCCCCCCCTCCCTGCCCCCTTTATTTCCTTGAGACCACTTGCTGGGGAGTATTCTGATTTTTAAAATTTATTATTTTTAAATGAGAGGATTTCAGCCATTACTTCTCAGACCTTTCCTTACACCCACAGTGGAAGATGTGATTCTGGCCTTGTTTAGACTAGAAAAAAGGTGTGTTGTTAAGAATACATTAGCACATACTTGTTCATCTGAAGGGTCTATCATAAACAAGGCAGAGTATATTTTAATGTGGAGTTGGTTTAAAGCCTGTAGGATAGCTGAGACTTTTCAAACTTGTGGGAATAGACTAGCTACCGTGTTCCAACAATACACTTCTCAATGTCAGCCTAGACAAATGAGACGTAGTTGGTGGTGCTAGGCTGAAGTCAGGGTAGATTTGCACTATATAGACCGACTAAATAAGAGATGGATAACCTTTTGTAAACAGCAGGCTTTTTTCATCAGATGTAGTAAAGTATCAGAACTTCCTGCAGTCCCTTCACAGCATCTGATGAAGTAAGTCCATGGTTTACAATAGCTTATGCCATACATCTCTAATTTACTTAATCTATAAAGTGCAAATCTATCCTGCCTTTAGTCTAAACAAGGCGTCAAATGGTAACAGTGTTAACAGTTTTATCGGCCCCCCCAACATGTTGTTTGTTTAATATGAAGCTGTTTGTTTCTTTTTTCATTTTCCCCAGATTGTAAAATGAAAACCAATTATGTGAGTTTCTCGTTCAGGTTTTTAGTGTTGCAGCTAAGTTACAGAAACATGAGCAGAGTGATTATTCCTTTAAATGCAATGTGTCCTTTGGGATTTAAAAAATCAGGTCTTTCCTTGCTGGGTTTTGTAACTGTTTCATTACTCTTACAGCTCTTATGTGCCATATGTCTGGGTAGGTTTATTTTTTCTGAAAACAACTAAACAAACCACCTGTCCAAAGGAAACAGTAAATTAAACGATAGTTTAAGTGAAAGGTCTGATGGCTTTAAACAATTAGCAAAAAAAGAAAAAAACGGCAATTTGCTGACTGGCAGAATAACATGCTGACTTTTTACTTGCTCCTTAATATTGTGAAACAATTATAGGATCAGAAGGGGCTGGAAGGGACCTCAGGAGGTCATTCAGTTCAACCCCCTTCTCAAGTTAGAATTATCCAAACCAGGGCTGTTCAACAGGTAGCAGTCAGACCGTGAGGGGTTAAATTGTGGCCTGTGGACTCCTGCCCGGCTGCCACCCCCTCTTCACACCAGGATCTCCCCCCATTTTTGCTGCAAGCCGGGCAATACAGTACAGCCTGGGGAGCAAAGTGAGTCTGGCACTGCGTGGGCTCACTGAGTGTGGCAGGGGTGGCCATGCAGTGCTGGGGAGGGGGCACCTGCACAGCGTGCACGTGACCCAAGGAGCTCATGGCTTGTCCTCATGCAGCCGTCCTATGCCGGTGTGACCCACCGGGCGTTTGGACCTCCTGGGGACGCAGAAATTGGACAGCCCTGATCCAACCTACCCCACACATGGGTTTGTCTTAGTGCTAAAAAAGGCAGGGTGGAGATGCACTTTTATAAGCCTAACTAAATAAGATTACATGTGTACATGTACTATGTATGTGTGAATGTTTATATACATGGTGTGAATGTTTATATACATGTATGTACATGTAGGCATATGAGTGTGTGAATGTGTGTGTTTGCATGTGTGTAGATATATGTATGTATATACACACATGTATGTGTGAATGAGTGTGTATCTATGCACACGTCTGTGTGTGTGTGTGTGTCTGTGTGTAGCAAAAGATGCGTCTTCTGGAGTACATTTGGGTTCACGGACGCTTGCGCGCGCTCTCCCCCCCTCCTAGAGTCAGTCTACAAGGTGCACCCCAGCTCCGCTGCCTTCTGTCCGCCTCCAGGCGCAGCGGCGGACCGCCCGCCTCTCTTCCTGGTCCTAGAACCCGCCGGCGCCAGGGGGCGCACGCGCGGAGGCGGGAGGGGGCGACACGGACTGAAGAGGCCAGCGGCGCCGAGTCCTCCCCGGCCCCGCCCCCGGCCCAGGCCGAAGCCACCGCCCCGCCCCAGCCCCGCCCCGCGTGTGACGTAGGCAGGCGGGAGGCGGCGGCGGCGGCGGCAGTATGGCAGCGCCCATCCTGCCGGACACGGACAGGTACCGCCCTCCCCCCTCCCCGCAGCCCCCGGTGCGGCTGGGCATCGGCCTGCGCGTGGGCTAGTGCGGGCTGCCAGCCGTGTGCACGGGTGTGCCCCGGAGTGTGGGGTTTAGTATAGGCGGGTGCGTGTGTGTGGGGGTGAGTGTTTTTGGGGGTCAGTGCGGGTGTGTACACACGTGTGGGGAGTGTGTGTCTACACGTGGTTTTGTGGATCAGTGCGTGGGGAAGGTGTGTGCGTGAGTTTGGGGGTCAGTGCAGGGGCATGTGTGTGGGGAGTGTACATCTACACATAGTTTTGCAGCTCAATGTGTGGGGAGAGTGTGTGTGCACACGCGTGTGTGTGTTTGGGGCTCAGTGCAGGGGGAGGTGTGTGTGTGTACACACGTGTGGGGAGTGTGTGTCCACACGTTTTTGTGCCACAGTGTGTGGGGAGGCTGTGTGTACCTGTGTTTGGGGGTGGGTGCTGGCAGGGTGCTCGTGTGTGCATGTGTGTTCGGTTTTAGTGCAGGGAAGTGTGCATATATGTGTGTTTGCGGTTTGTGCAGTGGGGTGTGAGTAAACGTGTGCAGGTGGGTTTGTGTGTGTGCTCATGTGTTTGGAAGTTGGTACAAGGGTTACATGTGTGCACATGTGTGGGGGTGTCTGTGGGGGGGATGTGTGTAAACATGCGCTTGGGGTTTATGCATGTGGGGAGTGTGCGTGTACACAGGTGTTTAGAGGTTAGTATTGGTGGGTGCATGTGTGTACACCTGTGTGTTGTGGGTTAGTGTGGGGCAGTGTGTGTGGTATGTGTGTGCTTGTGGCTTCATACACGGGGGTGTATGTGCATTGGGGAGTGTATGTCTATTGGGGGGTTAGTGCAGGTGTGTGGGGGTGTATCTGTGCTCTGAACTCCACTTGGAGCTCAGTTCTGTTCCTGTTCTCATTGGGTTTTGCTTATCTGTGCTTGCACAGTAGTGCTGCACGCTTGTCCCCAGCCCCTTGAGAACAGACACCAGTTGTGCTTTTATGTGAGTGTATGCACACGTGCACATGTGTGTATAAAAAAGTGATAACTGAAAAAAATTTCCCGCCCCTCTCTCACTGCATGAAATCTATCTGGCTCTTACTCAGCAAGTTGTACCCCATGTTTCTTGCCTTGTGTAGTGTCAGAAAAGCAGTGTCGCTCATCAATGGGACAGACACAGGCAAGTTCCCTCGCCTGCTCTCTCGCATCCTCCAGAAGCTTCACCTCAAGGTGTGTAGAGCACAACTCTAGTATATGCTTAGCCCATTTGTTTTAAATAACCTTTCAGATTCTCTAGCATTCACACTGTCCCCATATCAAGGTATACTCTGTGTTTCTTGTCTTAAGATGCTGTGTGCTGATGTCTTTGCATTTCTCCTGACAGTTAAAATGCAAGTTGTTCCTGGGCAGAGAAGAAAAGCCCACCCCACATATAACAACGTGTTAAGTGTCAGCAGTTAGTATCGTGGTTCTGATGAAGGGAATACTGTGTGAGAAAAAAGCACATTTTTGTGATTTTTAAAACGCACGTGCAAGATAAACCCTAAAGATAAAGCACAATTTTGTATGTGTTGTCTAAGGGAATTGCTGGGCACAATGGGATCCTTTAGAGCTGGTATTTTTTATTGAGATGCAAGTATTACAAAGTGTAACTTGTGCCAAAAAATCCTATAAAACTTTAATTTGGATGTAGCTGCTATAACTTCAGGCAAGGTTGTGGGATGAGGGCCTTAGCAAATCATGCCAGTTTACTGACCTCTCTGTAACTTTGTTTGAAACGTCATGAATTTAACCCTCAAAATCTACCAATTTTTGGAGAAGCAATCATTAGAGAATGTGATATTGATTAGTTTTGTAGTATGGTATTTGCAGAAGCTCTTCTGAATTTTACACAAGATGTCAGGATGATTGTTACTGTTTCATTCCGTGTCACAGCGGTCACGCTATTTTTTTTATTTGACAAGTGTGTCAGCTTGTTTCTTCAATGTGTAAGAATTATGAAGCAAAGATGAACAATTCTGACCCTTTTCTCTTCCACCTTTGAAATACAATATGAAAGATTGTTGTCAAACAAGAGACATGAAAGCAGCAAATGGAATGTCAGTTTCAAATCACAATTTCATACTTGTGTGAACACAGAATTGTTAAAATTGAAGGGACTTTAAAAATCTGCCTCTGAGCTTTCTTCCTCCTGAAGAAATGTCACAGGGGCTAAGTACAGACAGTCAAAATGCCCGAGGCTGAATCAGTTCAATCTTTGCACATTAGTCTAAGTTGTGTAGATTGAACTGATAAGTGAGTGAACAGATGGTCACTCTTGATTGCAGAACCACAGGTATGTGCCTGCAGTGGCTCAGGCCAGAACCTGGGGGGCGCTAGAGTACTCCTCCCTGCTTAGTTGAACCAGACAGCTTGGGCCAAGGCTAACCTGCCTACCCTGTGAAGTGCAGGGGGAGGAGTTTGCAGGTGAGGTGCAAAGCATCCTGAGATGCTGGGGGATTTTGAGTTGACTTGAATCTAGAGGGGACCTGGGACATAAGTTCAGTAAGCCTAATCTAAATCATTTAAGTCTGATACTACATCCATCCAGGTTTTCTTAAACTGGTCTCAGCCATTCTGAAAGCAGTTTATGTGCACTGAACTTCTGTTGTGTCACAGATTTGAACCAGTTTCCAATCATTTATACCAGTTTGTGTAATTTCTGTCCCTAGCCAAGATGAAACTTTCAGTTTCCCTGGAATGCTCTTTTTGGAAGACCTTAGTCTTGTGCATAACTTGCTCTTGCATCTGTAAGCAAACACCATAAGATTCCAACATGTGGATTTTGGGGGCTTTCTGAGAAGTAAGATGCCTTCTCAGTCCTAACCTTCTGCCTGCCTTCTCTGGGGTTCTTAAGATCTTATAGATCCTGCCATTGTTTCACAGGTTTGCTAGATAGATTTGAGTGAATATGGGTTCAGCTTCCCCTGTCTCCTTGTTAACTTGCAGATAGGGAACATTATGAAACTTCCACAAACAGGTCTTTTTCCCTCAAGAAAGAAGGGTGGGGAGGTCAGACAATGCAGTAGGTTCTCTCCAAAGCTGCTTCTAGATTTATAGATGAGCATAAACACCATACGGTATTATTTCGTTTCTCTTTGCTTGAATCATGAAAATAGAATAAGTATATGGGTTTACTTTTGATTATATTTTGGCGCTGGTCAGGTTAACTTTCTAGCATTTACACATCTAAAATTTCTGCATTAGGAAATTTGAGGGAAATGTTTAAATCCAGAATTGCAAGTTTCTCCTGAAGTCCACAATTTTCTTTTGATCCTATGTTAGGTTTTGGACAAAAAAAAAGTAGGGGTGCACCAATAGGGATTTTGGGGGATGATCCCGATAGCCTGTTTTTAAAGAAGCATATTGGCTGATCAGTCTGATTTCTGATACAGCTGAGTCCAGCTGGTAAGTCTGTTGTGGTGGAAGGGGAAGAGGGAGGGAAGGGGCATGGGAGGGCAGATCAATGTCCCCCGCAGTGAGGGAGGGAGTGGGGCTGGGGCAGGTGCAGACGCTGCTCAGCTGGGTGGGGTGGGGTGTAAGACGGAGCCGCGGCTTGTCTGGGGGGGGTCCCGCTGCTGTGCACACCCTGGGAGGGCATGGTGAGGGTGTCCCCTGGATCTGCGTGGGGCAGGATTGTCAGGCTGTGTTTGCGCACTGGAGCTGGGACTGTGCTGGGCTCTTCTTGGTGGGGGCTGGGCTCGGGGCAGGTGGCGGGGGTGCTGGGAGGGGGCTATTGGGGGGGGCTGTAGCCACCCCAAATTTTGCTGTAACTCCCCCTCAACCCCCCCTCCCAGCACTGCTGCCACTTACTTGGCGAAGCCCCAGCTCTTTCCGGAGCGTGGATGGAGGTGGGGGTTCAGCTGGGGCTTCGCTGGGTGGGTGGTGGTGGTGCTGGGAGGAGGAGCTGAGCGAAATTTGCGGTTGTTGCAGCCCCCCCAGCTCCCTCCCAACACTGCTACCACCTGCTCCGAGCCCAGCCCCTGCTGAGAAGAGCCTGGTGCAGCTCCAGCTCCCGCCTGTCCGCCCTGCAGCTGTAGCCTACCCGCCCTGCTCTGCGCAGATCCGAGGGGCGCGTGCCTGCTCCGCTCCCCCCGGGCATTCCAAATGACCTGTGGCTCCATCCTGCACCCTGCCCCACACTGGCTGGGCAGCCCCTGCCCCAGCCCCTGCCCCACTTCCTCTCTCACTGCAGGGGGGCGTTGATCTTCCCCACCGCGCCTCTTCCCTCCCCTCTCCCCTTCCACCATAACAGATTTACTAGCTGCATGCAACTCTCCAAGCTGCCGAGCTGTGAGCCTCGCTGCTTGCATGCTGCGCTGCAGCTGCACACACGCACGGGCATTTATCCGCCAAATTATCAGCTGCATCAGGCCGATTTCTGATATAGCCTATTTTCTTTATATTGGTGCCAATTCGATATTGGACCAACGTATCGGTGCACTTCTAAAAAAAGTTATGGTACAAAAAGTGCTTATGGGAATATGGTAAAAATAGGCTTTACTCTATTTGACTTGAACTATTTGAATCTGTGATTGTGTACTTCACAGGGAGAGAAGGAAGAGTGGTAATTTGTTTAACAAGATTACTAGCACCATTTAATTGTAAGCTCGTTTTGACCACCAGTCCCATAGGCACATATTATATAGTCTTTTACAGTGTTTAATAAGGGTTGTGTGAAGCGGGCCCTATTTGATTCAGATTTGGCCCAAATCAGGGGTAGCAATTCTAGTCATTGATTTGGATCACTGTTCCCGATTCGATTTGGCCAAATCCAAATCTGAAGATTTGATGCTGATTCAGAGATTCTGCGATTTGGACACAGGCACAGCTTTAAATGTTTTTTCTATATGCCTTGAGGTAGCAGTGTAGCTTGTGAATGCTACAATCATGGGGCAGATGGAACATCCCACAGGAGTGTGTGTATGTGTGTGTGGAGGGGTGTCCTCCGTGTGCTTGGTGGCAAGCCCATAAGTGGACCGGAAGTACTTCTGGGCCACTTCCAGGTCCTCTAGGGAGCATACTGGGGGGGGCCCCTCTGCATCCCCTCGGCTCAGTGTTTGGCTGCAGAGCCAGGAGGCACCAGTCGCCAAGCCAGGAGGGCGCATGGGACTCCCCAGCGCATTTGCTTGAGGACCCGTAAATGGACTGGAAGTGCTTCTGGTCCACTTCCGGGTCTGCTGCTGAGTGTGTTGGGGACTGCCCTCCCCGCCATGCTCCTGGGGGACGCTCCATGCGCCCCAGCATCGCCACATTCACGAGCTGCCTGCTACCTGGAGGTGTGTAGAAAAAACATTTAAAGCTGCGTCTATGTTCGAATTGCCAAATCTTTCCAATTCGATTTGGAGAGATTAAAGGTTCCTCAAATTCGATTCGAATTTGGAGATTTGGTTACCCAATTGGGCCGAAACTCTGCCAAATTGAATCGGGGACTGAAGCTTCAGACAGTTTAATTTTCAACGTGTGTTTAGCATTGCTGATGCAATGATCAAACATTTAATGGGAAACATGTTTATTTTAATACATTTAGTGTTTTTGAATGTTGAAGCTTTCTACTGTAGATCAGACATGGCCTCCACGAGAAAAACTCAGCTTAACCTTGTTGTCCCCATTCTGATTTAGAAGGATCGCTCTAGGGATATGAAATTTTTCCCTTCTGTGATTCACTTACTGACTTTTTTTTCTTTTAAAACTGCTAAGAGGAGGGCTGTAGTGGTAGTTGTATATTGTTTTATTTGGTGAGGATATTAGCTCATTACCAGCTGGACAGAGTTGCTAACTTAGTTTCACTTAAATAATTGAACACGTCTCATGTTGTATAATAATTTTGATCTCTATTGACTGGAACTGGATTTGAATGAGTGAGCTGGAATTGAAAGATGGGTATCATAGTACAGTACAATCACATGAATCACTCAGTTGGCCTTTCTAAGATGTCTCACTCCAGGGCATGCTGAATCAGTGAAAATTTTAAATAAACTTCCCTGTATTAGAAGAAAATATACAACATTAAATGTCTCTTTCTTTTCTAAGTGCTAAAGATTCAACTATCATTTACATTTTTTTATGTTCTTGTTAGAAAGACAAGCAATTTGACTCTCTACGC
Organism: Crocodylus siamensis; assembly: GCF_052110815.1. NCBI lineage: Eukaryota > Metazoa > Chordata > Crocodylia > Crocodylidae > Crocodylus > Crocodylus siamensis. Next base: position 63,095,022 of record NC_143397.1, read on the forward strand.
TTTCTTATAATTAGATCATTTTGTTAAACTCTGCTGTGACAGGTCAATTGCTTTTTTTGTGTAGCTCTGCAGTTATTGGATTGCTAATTGCATTCAGTATGGTATTTGATGTCTAAACCATAGATTTATTGATTGTTATGTTGTAAAGGATGACAGTATCTATATTGTATTTAAACATGGTACATTACTTTACTAAGACTTTTCCATTCAGTGATCTTTAATAATACAGTATGTAGATGTTTGATTCTCCATATTGCTTTATGAATTGCCTATATTGGACATTTTATAATGTTTTTAAAAGAGCATAGACTGTTTTCCACAAGAGGGATGTCAGTATCCAAAGTGGAGGACCTGCACTATATTTTTGCCATCTTTGTGGTGCTGTTGTTTCTAGTGTAGCCAGTGTGCACCACACTCTTGACTTGTTTCATATTGTGTGTATATAGTATAATGTATTTCACATGTAGTAGATTAGTTTATGTAGTCAAAAGCTGTATGTGTGCTTACTAAGTGGTCATCATTGAAGTACGGGGAGAGAGAGTGTAATTTTGTGATCCCTTTTCTTCATAAAAAACTGATCAAAAGCCTGCTAACCCTCAAGGGAAGGCTGATGCTGACTCTAAAGGGCATTAGATTAAGCAGGGGTGTCCAACCTTTTTGAATGTGGGGCCGGATCATGAACTTTTTATCACCCAGTGGGCTGGTAAGCCATATTCAAAGACTTCACAGGAAGTGGTATCACATCAGGAAGCCATGTCACGTGACATCCAGCCTCCTCTTAAAGACCCCCAGGATAGGAGCCAGCACCACTTCTCTTAGAAGTTGGTTCCAGATCCTAGCCGCCCTGACCGCGAAGTAGCACCTTCTGATATCTAGCCTAAATCTGCCCTCTGCCAGCTTGTGACCATTATTCCTGGTCACTCTTGGTAGTGCTTGGGGGAACAGGGATTCCCCCAGTGCCTGCTGGTCCCCTCTGACTAGTTTGTAACAGGCCACTACATCCCCCCTCAGCCTTCTCTTGTGGAGGCTGAATAGGTTCAGGTCCCGTAGCCTTGCCTCGTAGGGCCTGCCCTACTTCCTCCGATTGTGCAAGTGGCCCTCCTCAGGACCCTTTCTATGTTGTCCACATCTCTCTTGAAGTGCGGTGCCCAGAACTGAACGCAGTACTCCAGCTGCGGCCTGACCAGTGTTGTGTAGAGGAGGAGGATCACCTCCTTGGACCTGCTTGAGATGCACCTGTGGATGCATGACAAGGTGCGGTTGGCCTTCCTGACTGCAGCCCCACACTTCCGGCCCATGTTCATCTTGACATCAGTGACGACTCCAAGATCCTTTTCTGCCTCTGTACTGACGAGAAGGGAGTTCCCCAGCCTGTAGGTATGGTGCTGATTGTTCCTCCCCAGGTGTATCACCTTGCACTTGTTGGTGTTGAATCCCATCCTTTTCTCATCTGCCCACTCCTGTAACCTGTCTAGGCCTGATTGTAGCCTGTTCCTCCCTTCTAGCATGCCCACATCCCCCCACATCTTATTGTCATCAGCAAGTTTGAACAGGGTGCTATTTACCCCCTTTTCCAAGTCACTGATGAAGATGTTGAACAGTGCGGGCCTGAGGACCGAGCCCTGCGGAACCCCGCTGCCCGCATCCCTTCAGGTTGAAAATGACTCGTCCACTACCACTCTCTGGGTGCGGCCCTCCAGCCAGTTAGCGACCCATTTGACTGTGTAGGTGTCGACATCACAGTCCCCCAGTTTTTTAATGAGAATGGAGTGAGTGACAGTGTCAAAGGGCTTCCTAAAGTCCAGGAGGACTATGTCTACTGCTACCCCTGCATCTAAGGATTTGGTGACCTGGTCGTAGAAGGCCACCAGGTTGGTCTGACAGGACCTGCCGCTAATGAACCCATGTTGGTTGCTCCTAAGCATAATCTCCCCTGCTGGCCCTTTGTAGACATGTGCCAGAATAATTCTCTCAGAAAGCTTGCCCAGGATCAAGGTAAGACTAACTGGCCTATAGTTTCCCGGGTCTTCCTTCCTCTCCTTTTTGAAGATGGGAACCACACTGACCCTCTTCCAGTCCTCTGGCACCACACCAGAGCACCATGACTGCTTGTAAAGCCATGCCAGGGGTCCTGCAAAGACCTCAGCCAATTCCCTCAGTACTCGAGGGTGGAAATCGTCCGGACCAGCTGATTTGAATACGTCCAGTCCCTCCAGAAGTTCCCTAACTAGTTCCTCACTAACCCTCAGTCTAGGTGCACCTCCACTGGAGTCAAAGGGGGGCCGACAGGGGGAGTGGCTGTTCCGGTCCCTGCTCAGGAAAATGGAGGCAAAGGAATCGTTAAATAGGTTAGCTTTGTCGTCTGGTGTGGTGACCAAATTTCCTAGCGTGTCCTGCAGGGGCCCCACGTTACCCGGAACCTTCTTTTTGCTCCCTATGTATTTAAAAAAGACTTCTTGTTGTCCTACATCCAGGAAGTGAGTCCCAGTTCCATCTCTGTCTTGGCCTTCCTGACTGCCCCCCTGCATCCCTGAGCAACCGCAGTATAACCGCAGGGGCCTCCCTGGTGATGGCCCCTCCCTTCCATTGGGTGTGCGCCTCCTTTTTAGCTAGGAGACATTCCCGGGTGCTTTTGGTAAGCCATGGGGGCTTTTGTGCCCTCCTGCCCCCTTTGATCCGTGCTGGGATTACTTCCCTTTGGGCACCTGGCTCCCCTCCCCTCCAGGACCTCAGTGCCTCCCCGACTATTCTCCTTAGCTCATTGAAGTCCGCCCTCCTGAAATCTAGGGCTGCTGCCTTGCTGCAGGCCTTTGTCACCTTGCACTGGATGGTGAATTCCAGGAGGCAATGATTGCTGTCGCCCAAGTGGTCGAGCACTCGCAACCCCCTCACCAGGTCATCACCCATGGCCAGCACCAGGTCCAGCAAGGCATCCCCCCTGGTGGGGCTGTGCACCTCCTGGGTTAGTTGGAGGTCCTGCATTCTGGCTAGAAACCTACGTGCGCGGTCAGACCTGGCTGACTGCTCTTCCCAGCAGACGTCTGGAAAGTTCAGGTCACATCCTTTGACTTAACTACCTCCGTGAGCTGACTTAAGAATTCCTGGTCTAGCTCTTCCCCTTGGTTGGGTGGTCTATAGTAGACCCCCACCGTTAAATTTCTTTCCCTTTGACTGCCTTGTATTCTAACCCAGAGCACTTCAGAGTGCCCCTACTCTGATTCTTTGCTAATTGACGAGGATGTGTATTCCTTCTTAATGTAGAGCGCCACGCCCCCACCTTTCCTCCTTGTCCTGTCCCTCCTGTACAGCCTATAGCCCTTAATATTCACCGCCCAGTCATGCGTTGGGTCCCACCACATTTCAGTGAGCCCCATTATGTTTGGGTTGGTGTCAGCTAGCAGGAGGGTAAATTCCTTTTGCTTGTTTCCCATAGTACAAGCATTTGTGTAGAGTCATTCGAGGCCTCCTGTGGATGTGTGCCCTGGCCCCCTACTTTCAGCATTACCCTGGCCCCTGTTGCTTACCTGTGTATATGTTCTGCTCATCGGCCTAGGCTGGGCTGTACTTGTGGGTGTTGCTTGGTTTGGCAGTCCAAGCCTTCCTCTGCCCTCATCTTCCCCTTCCCCCGGGGTTTAAAGCCTGCCGGAGGAGATCTGCCAACCTAGAAGAAAACACATGCTTGCCTTTAAGGGAAAGGTGGTGCCCATCCCATCTGAACATGTCTCTTGTCGTGATGTGTGGGTCGTTGTCGAGGAAGCCAAAGTCCGCCCTGGGACACCGTTCCCGAAGCCGCCAGTTGGTCTCCGTGATGCACGTTGCATGCCGTCTTCCACGTCCGCTCACTGGTAGGATAGAAGAGAAGACCACCTGTGTGCCTGTCTCCTTCAGCACGCCCCCCAGAGCGTGGTAGTCCGCCATCAGGAGATCAGGGCTTCTCCTGGCCGCATCATTAGTACCCACATGGATTAGGATCATGGGGTAGTAGTCGGTGGGCTGGATCATGGCCTGGATCATCCCCTTCATGTTCTGAATCTTTGCTCCCAGTAGGCAGTAGACTTCACGTGTCGGTGTCCTGGTGACAGATGGGGCCCTCTGTACCTCTCAGGATGGAGTTGCCTATGACGATCACTCGACGCTTTTTCCTCCTGAACTGCTTAGCTCCTTTGGCCTGCTTGGATCGTGGACAGCGTGGAGTTGCCTCCTCTCCAGTTGCCTCCTCTCCTTCCTTCTCCTCCAGAGTTGCCAGGACCTTGTACCTGTTCTCCAGCTGGACTGGAGGAACTGGTACTGCTGTGTGACGAGCAGCCCTGGTGCTGGAGGTGACCGTCTGCCACTCTGCAGTGGAGTGCACTTCCCGAGGTGCTTGTCCTTTGGGTGTGTGGCCCTGCAGGGAAAGGAAATAGCTGTCTATTTCTTCCTCCGCCTCCCTGATTCCCCTCAGCCTGCTAACCTCCTCCTGGAGCTCCCTCACCTGCGCCTACAGGGCCCTAAGGCAGGCGCCTGCAGGACAGGTGTGGGAGTCCCCAATCCCTGCCCCCCCGGGCCTTGCTGGGCAACCCCCACAGGCCAGGGGTGGGGGGAAGCCAGCCTCCCCATGGGCTCTGTCTGGGTGGAGGCCTCAGACAAGCCCCGGGAAGGCTGCGTGTCCCGGGCAGCGGCCCTGGCAGCACTCTGTGTCGAAACCATCTTAGGAGTTGCTGCTTGTTTCTGGCTTAGTGCAGTGCCTTTGCCCTGCACTATCAGGAGTCTCCCCCCTGGCCCTTTCTGCTCACCCGCCGGTGCGAATGCTGATGTAAACGCCAGCGTGCTCTTACTGAGCGTGCTTGTTTGTGCACTCTGTTCACGTGGCTTGGGAGCACGGCTCCCTACTGGCTCAGTTAAGAGGGATCTGGGGGGCTACCCCTCTGGATCTGGCTCAGCTGCGTCTGGTCCCTCTGCCCACTTACCTTAGGGGATCAGCTGCTGCTGCCTCCACTGCTGGCTCCGCTGCTGCTGCATCCAACTCTGCTTCGGGTCAAGTAAGGGGGCACACGTGTGCGGGACAAGTGTGCCTGGATCCCTCCTCTCCTTCCTGCTCCTGAGTGACGTTCGACACCAGTGAAGTTGCAGGAAGTGACAATGAAATGGGTCTGGAAATGTGGATTAAAATCCAAAATAAAAACAATATAAAAGCAAGAATGAAATAATACCAAACACTTGACTAAAATAAACACTTTCGCTTTTCAATGAATGAAAGAAGCATAATGCAAGTCAACAGATCAAACATGGAAAAGACATCAGCCAGAGTGGGAACTAATCAAAGCAACAAAAATGGGCATTTTTGAGAATAATCTTTAAGAAGATTTACTTTTATTGAATTAATAACAAGTTATGACTAAAGGTTACATAAAACCCTGGTTTTAAATGTTGACCATAATTTAAATAGCAACATCAGAAGGGCTTGTCAGCATCATCCAGTCTTAAAATAAATTGCCGTTTTCTACACAGAGATTGATGACAACATGAAACTTGACCTCCAGGGAAGTCCATCCAAAGATAAAAAATATTTTTTCCATCAAAACTGCAGTAAAGTAGACAAGCTGTTTCCAAACTGACTTTTTAGAAAATATCGATCACAGCAGTTATATTTCTGTTACTTCCAGGAAGATCTTTCTTTACTAATGAAGAAGGAGAAACAATTAAAACTGTTTGAGCCGTTAATCCAGCAGGGGAAGGAGAATACGTCCTTGTTCTGCCATTTTGACAAGTCCCTTGTTGGAACACTAAAACCCCCTTCCTGAAACTCCAAGTTGCTCATTTATTGAGAGAATCCAGTTCTTGGCAGGACCAACCCTGATAACTGCCAACAAATTAATCAAATCTTATTAGATACGGTGGGAGACTAATCTATTTACAAACAACCATAGTCTACCTACATAAAAAGCACGAAGTTAACACATGAGCAAAGTACCACATTTACTGTCAGATATACAAAGTAGAAAAAATATAAAATGAGTGTTCTGTGCTAGGCATTTTGAATACCTTCCCCCCCCCAAAAAAGAAAAGACAAGTCTCTAGGTAGGAACATAAGGTAGTTTTAGAAATGTAATTCTAAATATCTCTACTTCTATATGGTTGGATTTCTTCAACCTTAATTCTAACCCACTCCTTTAACCTACATCTTGAATTCTGATTTCAACCAAAGGTATCAAAATTATCAAAATACTGAAATCTAGTTAGGCTTTTAGTTTCTGCTTTCCGTTGTGCACAGACTCCAGGAGTTGCAATGAATTATGTTCAGCTTGTATGGGAAAAGGATAAAGTTAAATATCTTAGCCCTTTATAATCAGCTCTAGTATTTGTCTAAAATCTCCTGGATTTATTCCACAAAATAGGGCTGTACACTTAGCCCCCACAAGTTTTAATTCAAGATGTTCTTCTGTTTCTTGCCTGACTAAAAATGTCCTCATCTTTGATTAAAAATCCCTGTGCTGCAGTCTTCATCAGAAAATATACTGCTACCTTAGCAAGCACTGGGGAATTTGGGACCTTGCTCTGCTTATTTGAACGAGGATAAGATAAAGGTAAGGAGAAAACCCTCTCTGTTTTCCCTGAATGTCATCTATTTGAAGACTTGCAGAAGAACCCTCAACAGCTTAACTCCTGCACAGAAAAAAAAAGGCATGAGCAATTCCTCTTAAAGCCTATATTTGCTCACTTTGCTAGGAATGACCAAGCCTTTGCCTTCTATTTCATTTGTTGTTTTGTTTTTTGGGGTTTTTTTACAATGGTGAATTCACAGTGAAGTCCAAAATGGTGAGACACCGCCTCAAACTGAAAGCAAACTTTGTGTCCTGTCAGTCATATATCATAATTTTAAATTTTTCTGCATTGAATGGTGCTACTGCTGCTTTTCTTATGGATCTACCCCTACAATACCTCCATGCGAGGGAAAGCACTCCCTAGGCATCCAGACAGGAAACTTACTAACACTAACTCTTCTCTAGTACACATGCATATACAAGCTGTCTACCAGCACCTACAGCAGAGTCAGATTTAAAAGGGAAAAAAAAGAGGAGGCTGAAAACTTGGGATAAGACCAGAACTGCCCGGAGAGGCAGAACCTTCTGTTGACACCGGCAGACATATGGGGAGGGAGTGCGGGGGGCCTTTATTTTCAGTTTTGTGGAGAATCCACCCGAGAGGTCTGGGCTCATTTAATATACAAAGACCTGCAGCACATCTTCCTGGAGGAGAGAGCAGGGCAATGAAGGGTTTAGGGAAAAAAAAAAAAAGGGGTCCCAGGGGAGCGCCCCTCCCAGCATCTTAAACACTTCTTCGGTTTTCTGCTTGTGGCGGAAACTTTGCAGATGTTGAGCCAAGAACACCTGTGGTCTTGAACCCATTGCTCTGCCTGAACTGCCAAGAAGGTGGCTGGATGTAGAGCATCTCTGGGCTGGTCTCCTCCTGCCTCCTGTCCAGCCGGCTCCAGCAACCATGCGCCCTGCAGCCCCGGCCCGGCCCTGAGGTGCCCCCAGCTTTGCGTGGGGCGTTACCCAGTACTTCAGTCCACCACACACGCGGGCAGGGCGTGGGCCATGCTGCAGCTCCCCTGGCTGTGTGCTGGGGGCAAGGGGCGGAGCCAGAGGAGAAGTTGCAGGCGCTGTCCCCAGCTCGTACAGTCAGGCGCAGCTGGGGCAGCCCCGCACCATGCAGCCCTCAGTGCAGTGGTGGCGGGACGCGGCTCACATGATAAGCCCAGCGCTGTGGAGGAAAGCAGCTCCCCCTTCCTTGCTGCTGGCTGGGTCCCATGGGCCGGCCCTGCCTGCCTCGACTTGCTGCCACCCCGCTGCCGCTCTGGAGCATGGAGCAGGCACCAGGACTCCTTGCCTGTCCCGAGTGAGGGACCTCGGGCCAGAGAAAATGGCTTGGTGGGCTACATGGTGACCCATGGGCTGTATGTTGGACAAGGCTGGATTAAGTCCTTGTTGTCCTGATAATATTTTTCCACTAGACAGTTATCTTTTTGCTCCCATTTAACACCCCCCACACCCAAAAAAACCCCCCACTCATTGAAGTTAGAAGTAAATCTGTATTTTGAAAAATTCTGGATGGTAGATTGAATGCCAGAAATAAACCCATTTTTATATTTTAGGCTGAGAACAACTTTAGTGAAGAGGAGGAAGAAAAACTTCAAGCTGCTTTTTCACTGGAGAAGCAAGATCTTCATCTGATCCTTGAAACAATATCATTTATTCTGGAGCAGGTACCATTTTTATCTGTATAAATTAAGTATTTGAAATGTACTGTTTGTTGATAGAAATATAAATACAGGGAAAGTTAAAGTAGATGTCCTGAAAACTTACATCTTAAACATGCTATTTTTTATTGAAGGCTGTATTCTATTTCTTTTAGTAGCACTGAATATTAACTGACTCAAGCACTTGTGCAGTGATGCTCTACATCAGGGATGGGGAATGTCAGGCCCGCGGGCTGGATCTGGTTGGCCGGGTACTCTCTTTCCCAGCTGCGTTTGCCTGCATAGCTTGTACTGGTCTCTATGGAAATCTGAGCCTCAGCCACACTGGCAGCGCACACAGCAGAGCAGTGCAGGGGGCTGCCCCAGAGCCAGGGCAGAGTCAGGATTTATAGCCTGCATGCTTCGGGCTGGGGCATGCATGCAGGGGGTCGTGGCTCTACCCCGGCTCCACACAGGCTGTCACTGCTGCACAGAGCCAGGGCAGAGCCACAATCCCCTGCCCGGAGCGTGCAGGCTATAGATCGCGGCTCTGCCCTGGCTCCAGAACAAACTGCCCCTATCGCAATATCTCAGCAGCTCCAAGGCAGCCCCTTGCCCTGCTCTGCCGCACACGCTGTTGGTATACCTGAGGCTCGGGTCTCCATGGAGACTGGCACAAGCCATGTGGGCGGGGGTGACTGGGAAATGGAGTCCCTGGCCAACAAGTGGCCCGGAGGTTGCCCATCCCTGCCCTACATGATGTGAATACTGGTGGTCTTTTTGTACCCTGCGCTTATCAACAAATCTCTAAAGATCATAATCTGATTCTGTTGCTTACAGTTTATCGGATTGCCTTGATTTTTTTTTTTTTTAAGTACATAGTTTTGCAAGATTTGCAGTTACTCTGCAATACCTCTATTACAATACTTACCCTTTTCTTAAGGGGGAATACTCCTGTGAAAGTTGATGGCACTATTTATATAGTAAGAACTTGAAGGATGAGCTCATACACTTCGCTTAATTTTTCTTGCAAAGTTATTCTAATTTAGTTCTGATATTTTAATTTTTCTCTGAAGTGGTTAATATTTAGTTTTTGCTGTAGAAAATATGCATATATTTTGTCAAACAGATTCTTTAGAAATGCTTCTGTGATGCACTAGGTTTTACCTAGTGCAGCACAGAAATGAATACAAAATTTTAGGAAAAGAACTTGGGGTAGGGGGAAGAGTGTAGGATTTTGGCTTCTGTTGGGAAAGTGAAGTGATGAGAAGCGTATACTAAACCAAAAAGAACAGAACACTTATTTTCATTTGTATAGGAATATAGGGTAGATATGAGTTTTGCTTTGCTGAATAATAGCTGTGTAAATAGACTAGCTTTAAAAATGTAATTGGATAATGGTTAATTTTCTTTTGTTGTAACAAAGGTGAGTTCTTCTTCATTTTCCAGTTAAATAAACCCTGAGAAAAGCAGTCTTATTTAAAAATTTTTTTTAAAGCAGGCATGTAACTTTAAGTACATGCCAAAATGCTTTCTTGAATCAGATTTGTATATAGTAATGCAGTTTTACTTTATCATTTGAGTGATTGTGCATGTATATTTTTCTGTAGACATATGTCCAGTACTCTGCAGCTGGAGTCTTGGTAGCAGAAACACTATGCATGTGTCTTGCTCTCTACTGAGGAAATAAAAAGTGCATGACCACATAACTCCCTTTCATTTTTTTTCTACTCCTACCTATGGAGTAAGAGATTTCTGTTTCCCTTCAGTAAACAGTTTTCTCTTAGAGATAAATATTTTCCTAGCTTTCCTGAGGGAATTCTTCCTGATTTCCTAGAGTACCTGGGTTGTAATTATGCAGAAGTTAGCAGGTTTCAAGTGCATGCCTCCTGCAGAGCTCTTATGCTTGCTAACATCAAGTTGTTTGTTTTGTTTAACCAAGGGACACTTGAAGGATAAGTGTTCAATTTTCTAATCCTCCTTATCATGTATTAGACAATGTAGAGAAATTTGCTTGAGGGAAAGCATATTATTAAAAAAAGCTTTGGGTTCCTTTCATTGTACCCTGGTTATTCAGCTGCTGAAAGAGCTGAAAGATCCTACTCAAAGATTCCCCCTCTAATGCCATGTGGAAAAGAGGTTTCTCTTTCCTTCTTCAGCTCAGGCCACATGCATGGTGTGCAAGTCTAAATTGAAACTTCCCAAACTTCTCCATAAAGACTCACTTTACAAACAACCATTATAAATCTTCGATCATTGAACTGAGATTACAGTGAAGAAACACTGCTTCTGTGCACTGATTGAGGAGCTGCTGTCAACTCCTGAATTGATATAGTAGGTCTTGTTGAGATTAGCATCATGCAGGTACTCCTCACTTAACGTTGTCCCGGTTAATGTTGTTTTGTTATTACATCACTGATCTGTCAGAGAACTCATTTAAAGTCACGCAGTGTACGTTATAATGTTATTTGGCTGCTGCCTGCTAGTAGGTAACTACTTTGTGACATAATTGCATTTGTTTAACATCATTTTACTTAAAGTTGCATTTTTTCAGAATGTAACTACGACATTGAGCGAGGAGTAGCTATATTCTTCTTTCTCTTGGATACCCTTCACCTCTGGTGCTGACAGCTGCAGCTCAGTTGAAACTGACAGTTTCAGTACCTGTTATTTCTGGGCCTCTTTCTTCAACTGAAGAAGCCCTTTGAATTAATACATATTAAATATAATATATCACAAGTTAATATATTGGGAAAATAACATATATCTTTTTTTTGCTTGAGCATTTATTAGTGGATAGCAATCTGCTCTACTTCCTGGCACTATGCTTATCACTTCTCCAGCATATGACCTCTAGTTTATTCAAATTGTATTAAGCACCCTCTGTGGTATTGATCTACTTTTGGTATGGAAGGCTGTTACTCAATGGAGAACCATTCCACCCTTCCAAGAAGATTATTATGCTGCTGCTTCCAGCTGAAATAAGGTGGTAAGCAATGTTTCCATACTAAAATCAGTAAGGGCAGTCATTCTGGTAGATTCCATAATTTTGTTCCAGACACGTCCATGCCTAAGAAATCTTCTCAATAGGTTTCACCGAAGTGGCCCTATAAACATTTACAGCTCTACCTTAGCCATGTTTGACTCCATGAAATGCCTGTGGGGCACAAGTCCTATCTTTTCTCACTTCCGATTCCTCACTTCCATTCCTCACCCATGAACTATCCAAGTTAGATGGGAAGGGAAGTTCAGCCTTCAGTATCATTGGAACAGATAGTCCAGTTAGACATAGCAGAGGAAGAGATGTTGGAATAAGCATCAGCTTAAATCTTGCCCTACTCTCCGAATGATGCATTAGCCAAGAAGACCATGTCACCTATTTATGAGGACCTTACAGCTTTTCAGATGGGCCTGGCTTCAAATTTAGGGAAATAAATAGAAAAGACTCGGGCAGATATACACCCTAAAAAACATCAGCTCAAGATGTGGAGGGAGCAGTGACTAGTAACGTGGTTCTTGATCCAAATAAAATGTTATGGAACTTGCTACCTGCTTCTTAAAGGGCTAGTGGGTATTAGGATACCCACCTTTCAGGGTGTTTGAGCAGTTCTTTATGTACCTTGGTGCACAGTTTCTTGTCATAGCAGCTGTAAATGAATGCTTGGAATGATTACAAACTAAATCAGTGCCAAAGGAAAAAGTGTAAAAGAAACTTGGCCTGTTCAGGTGAAACAGATCTCTTTTCAGAGCTAATTAACCTTGACGCAGCACAGGGTTAGTGTGGCTCTATACTGTTTCCAGTTCCACAGCGTGTGTATGCAGAGCTAGTTCAGATATTTCTGTGTGGTGCTATAAAGTCTTAATCTAAATCCCCTGGAGAGATGCTGCTTTAATGAAGCTGAGAGTATCTTTATCAATATCTGGAAAGAGTCAGTAACGAATCTTTTGAATTAGAACAGGTTTTCTGTGTTGGGCTGTGGCCAGCCAGCTGTTTCCCACTCAAATGAGGCTCTAACAATTGCAGTATTTAGTATACTAAAGAACAGTGTGCTGTCTGGTAACTTAGAGTTCAGTTAGCTGCAATCATTCTTGGCTGTTCATCCTTGGATACAAGGAAGAGGAAGTCTTTTTCACATGCTGCAGATGACAAGGTTTCTCAAAGGCCTTGTCATGGCCTTTGTACATACAGGTTCCAGACCGATTCAGTCCAGTTTCAGTCACTGAACTTTCTTTTTTGATTGTTGACACACTGTTCTGAACATATGACCTCCTGTTCTGTTTTGTACATGATGCAGAAAACAGCATTTGTAGTAGCAGTACTACTGCAGGTACTTTTGGCAGATCTGCATCATACCATATTTCTTAAGAACAGTCTCTTTGAGACTGCATCTAAAATTTGTGGTAGGATTTGTGGTAAGGTAAGAGTTGGCAGTTTCTGGGTTGGGGCTCTGGGCAGGCAGTGGGTCAGCTGTGAACACCACTGGCAGGTTCTGCATCCAAGCTTCTGAACCTGTGCACCGTGTCCATAGCTGCTGCTGGTCCACTGTGGTGCAAGCCCTGCCTAGGTCCACTCAATGCCTGATACTGCTGGGTCCCCCACTGTCTGCCCAGCACTACATGGAGGCTGGAGCTGCCAGTTGCCCTTGAGCCAGATCCAGTGAGTTGACAACTGTTCACCCGCAGGCCAGATCAAACCTGTTGGTGGGCCAGTTTTTGCCCACCCCTGGACTAATGCAAGGGGGTGATACAGTCTTCAATACAATCCTTTACCAAACATTACGCTATAGTTCCAGCTTTCTAGTCTGACGTGAATTTTGTCAAGGCAGTCCTTTATTCATTGACCTTTGATAGACTCAAGTCCTACCATCTGCGATTACAACTGCTTTGGAATCACTTACAATAGATTGTATACATGATTGCTCAGCGTTACTCTTTGAGATGTGTTGTGTACATGCACATTACATGCCTTCATGCACACCTTGAATCTTAGGAATAGTCATTTACAGTGTTCCATTTCAAAGGAACTTGATAGGGCATTGGGACAGCTACACCATTTTAAATCCTCTGCTGAGAGCAGGAGAAAACACAGGATCCTAGATGCACCACAGTAGTATTGCTGGCAGAAGTCTCCAAGTAGTGTGTGCTGGGTTCACATGCGTAACCATGAAGTGTGTATGCACAGACCATCTCAAAGAACAGCAGTTACGGTGGAGATAAATAATAGTTGTGTTTCTCTCTTTAACAGGCAGTGTATCATAATTTGAAACCAGCTACTCTGCAACAACAACTGGAGAGCGTTCACCTTGATCAAGACAAAGCAGAAGCATTTGCTAGTGCATGGGCTGCTGCAGGTCAAGATACAATTGAAAAGTTCAGACAGAGGATTTTGGCTCCTCAGAAGGTAGGAATTGTTCTTACATAAAATGGAGCAATAAACATTTTGCTTGGAACTAAAAAGTTTGTTTTTTAATAGAAGGGAACAGGCCTGTGTCCTTGTTTAAAACTGGTAATTAAAATTAACAATAAAATGCAAATATTCCAACATTAATTTTTGCATACTGTTGACCAGGAAAACCTGTTCAGAGGCCAGTAAAGAAAGGTGTGTCACATTCTGGTGTTTCTAAAATTCAATAGCTGGTTAAATTATACAAACAGTGCTGAATGTTTTAAGAAACAATTTAATGTGTTTTCTCTATTGCCACATATAATTTACTCGTAGTTTCATACATGCATGTTTGCAAGAGATGCTGGATCAGGCTTTTTTTTTTCTAGTGGAGGTCTTTTTTTATTATTAATTTAGGTAGAGTTTTAGTAATTAACTAGCAAATTGCCCATCAAGAATGATGGTGGGGGTGGGGTGGGGACAGAGGCCTGCATCCAGGGCTGGGACTGGGGCCAGGGCCTGCCTCCCCACTGCTGCTTTGGGCTGGGATTCGGATCAAATATTTGTGCCAAATACATATCAAGATAAATAACTTCCATAGTTTGAGTACATGAATGCTAGATTTGCTCATGCGGTCCTGGGCTTCTGCCGTTTTGAAAATGACACGTTCATAAATATCTAAATATGCAGGATCCAAACACTCAGAAACACTAAAGCGCCAGAAAGAATCTGGAAGTGTTTTATTTTGCCTTTAACAACAAACTAAGTTACTGGTATATCAAATAAAATCTATGTATTTGCTTCCTTTTCTTTGCATTTACTGATGGAGTCCTGCAACAACTGTTTGATCTAGTAGATGAAGAGTCTCCTTTTGGAGATTTTTCATGGCTTTGTTTTCATCTTGAGTAGTATAGCTACATTTTGTCAATGTCTTGCCTCCCAGTAATGCCAGCCTTAGATATTTGGCTCATAATTATTCTTCCAGTAGGAGAATACGATATAATAGAATTTTTCACATACTTTAATTGTCTACCAGTACAATACTTTTCTCAAACCTGTAAGACAGCTGTGTGTAGGACTGCAGTGAACTAAATGTAGCTCTTGAGGTATAATTTGAATACTAGGATAGTATTATCAATTTATTTTTCCTGCTTGTCCTAGAAATCTTCAAGGACTCAGTCCTGCAGACCCTTTTTCAAATAAAATATCCCTCTGAAGTTAATGGGATTTTCTCCTGACTAAGGACTTGCAATTGGTTAATGTGCCTCAAACAGAACACATTTAAAAAGACAAATAGGACTTATGGCCCGTCTTTATTATTAATGTCATACGAGTGCACAATGTAAGTGTAGGTTGTGTTTCATCCAATTGTTTCATTATTTATTTGTGTGCTATTTTAAGTGAATAATCCTATTTTTTTCTGAATTTTGCTAACAAGAAACTGTATACTGTAGGTCTTGAAGTCAACAAATAATCTTTTTTGACTTTATTGAAGGTCATTTTTGATCACTTGCACATACTTGATTATGTTTGTATGTCTTGGGCAACAGTGGGAAATGCATGCAGTGTTTCCTTATTTAGAACACATTGGTTTAGTCTTGGCAGCTCCCTCACTAATGTTTTTCTTAGCCTTCAAATATAGGAATAATGAATGTTCTTTGAGGAGATCTTTTACTTTGAGAGTGGAATACTTTCTCTATAAATGAGATAACTGTCACTCCCATTACTGAAATTAATTGATAACAATATATTTATTTCTTACAAATGGATAAGATATCTGAGGTAATATTTTTCCCAAACAGTTGAAACTATAGATGCATCTATAGGTATATTAGATGGCCAGATGCCACCCTCTGAATACTTCTTTCTATATGTACATTTTGATGCGTGTAGCTTCCTGTGCTGTCACTTTTGTATGGAAATGATAGAATGTAGTAATTGAATTTTCAAAGGAACCTAAGGGAATAGGTGCCTAAATGACCTGGAAATTTGATGCAAGTCAAGCAGCTATGTTTCTTAGCCTCCTCTGGACACCTCAGCCCGTGTGTATGAAAATGTTTGTGATGAATATAGCTGCAAACGAAATCAGGCCTGTATAAATCAGCCTTTTTATACAAAGTAACACAGACTTTCTGAGAATGTATTTGAGAATATTTATCAAAATCTACTTCCTGTAGGAAGTTCCAGCATCATTAAAATGTACTTTTTATCTTCACTTTTCAGTATTTTAATATGTCTTTCTATCTAGTTAAATATTTGATGTGGCTCTACTTAAAAGAAGAACATTAGAGGTGATACTGTAGCTCCGCTAACATTCCATGTTGCTGTAAGCATGAGCTATGAATGTTCAAACTGTCTAAAAATGTCTGCTTTAAAGATTCCCCATTTGGAGTACCATTTATAAATGTTGTACACACCCATATTCTTTCCATTGTGGGGGAAAGTTTCAGTACATATTAATGAAACTGCTAGAACTTATGCTGCCCCTCAGCAGATCAGTTGTTAAGGTCCCTTCTGTACATCTGATGAAGTGAGCATCAGCTCACGAAAGCTTGTGCTGGATATATATGTATAGATCTAGTTTAGGGTGGCCATCATAGAGGACAGTCTGGTTGTCCTCTCTAGATATGAAACCTGAAGCCTTTACATCCTCTATTTTTCTCTTGAAAAGAAAAATAGAGGACATAAAGGTGTCAAGTGTTGTATCAATAGAGGACAGAGTAGTAGAAAACTGGAATGTCCTCTGTGATGACCACCCTACTTCTGTTTGTCTATCTTATCTACTTGGATTAATTTATAACGTGTAAATTTATCTTGCCTCACAGTCAGTTTGATGGCATTTATTTGTTTTGTTATAATACAATGTGTGTGTATATACATATCTATGTATTTTATTATTTGAATATTGTATTAGATCAATTCCAAGGCTGCAGGCAATGTTCTAACTAGAATGACTTACTGGCTTTTAGTGAAAATCAGAAGATGGGGAAAAGCCTTTCCCACTTGGAACTGATCTGTAATTTCCCTGTTTAATGCCACCTAACAGCTGTGGGGGAGATGCTCACCAAACTGGAGAAGCTGGAGGAAAGTGAATACAGGGTGCTCATTACTTCTTTTTGCTAGTGTGATGTTTCCCAATTATTGGCTTATTGGTGAATGAAAGGGCACCAGCCACCTCCTGTCCTGTCCAATCTAGGGGTAAGGTGGTGAGGAGAAAGGTACTTTGGACATGAGTGTAAGTCACACACAACCTTTTGCAGGGGTGGAGGAGGAGTTTGGGAATGAGGGTCCAAAGAAACTTTTGCATGGATCAGAGGTAGGATGGGTAGGTTTAAATAAAAGTCTCTGATATACGGGAGTTGGAGGGCATGGACCCCCTGGTGTGGTGTTGATTTAGGTAAGTCTTCCAAAGCAGTGTCTTCTGTAAGCTTTTACTGTAGTATTGACTGATCTTATGGGTGCAGCAGCCTTAAATGCTACTGCTGCTTGCTCCTGTAGAGAGTCTTTATTTTATATTTTAGTCATTTGGATTCTAACCACTTTCCACCTTATTCTGTAATGACTTAGTAGCCAACCATGGAATCAGTCAAGGTGTCTAAGAGTACTCTACTATTGTCATTTTCTTGATGCATTGCATATCCAAGGTCAGTTTCATAATAGTCTCTTCCTTTTCCACTGGGCTACGCCACTTCAGCAGATACCACTGTGACTTACTGTTTCTGTAGAGTTTCACTGTTTAGCATATTAGTCATTCAGGCAGTAGGAATTGTAGATAAACCAGTCCTTTAGGATAGAAATGCATAAGTTTATGGGACAGGTAATAGGACGGAGTGTTCCTGAAGTAACAACTGGAGCATATGATGTATGGATTTGAGTATCTGGTGGTTGACATTATAGATTTGAAAGGAAATTAATTTCTGTGTAGGACGTGTTTGGCAGTTGCATGCTTTGTGACTTCTCTTGGTCACCTCTAAGGGACATTAAGATTCCCCGCCCCCCCCCCCCCCCCCCATTTTTCTGTGAATGTTATCTGGCTTTTAGGGTTTTTTTGTGCCTGCCTTTAGTAGAGGTGAGAGTGGCTAGGTTGTGCTAGTACTCCTGATGGAACTAAAGTACTTCTTAGGAACCTGGCTAGTAGGTTTTATGCTCATGTATTCAGGATTCAACCATTTGGTAGATAGGAGGGGAACATTCCCCCTAGTCAAATTGCAAGGATCATTTCTTTGCTTTCTTTTTGTGTAACACAGGGTGTGTTTTTCTTCCTGTGATCATCCTGCTGGGTTGAGGGGGCAGGAAGCAGGGTGGCAGGGAACAGTAGCCCCAGCCAGGCTGGGCTGTGGGACAGTCTGAGCCCAGTGGCTCATCCAGGGGTGTGGCCAGGTGGCTCCTGCTGCAGCTGAGCTCAGATTGTCCCACGATCTGGCCTGGCAGGGCCCCATCCTCAGACTGCTGACCAGTCAATTGTGTGTTGCCAGAGGTAGGCACAAAACACTCCCACCCCACCATTCAGACAGGTGGGGGTGAGGAAGTGCTTTTGGATCAGCCGGCATGTCCCTCCCCTCCTTCCTTTCCACCTCCCCTTCCCCTTTCCCCTCCCCCTCCCCTGGGTAAGAGGCAAATATGCCAGGGGAGATGCTGATGCCATGCCCTGGGTGCATGCCATCCCCGCCCTCAGGTGCGTACCCCTTGTAAACTGTTTAAGTACCCCTAGGGGTATGCCTACACCTAGCTGAGCACACCATATATTAAAGGTAAGTAAAAATGATTTTTATACACTATACTGTACAGTATTCAAGTCCCTAACCCCATTTTTCCCACAAGCCTTTGCTTTTATCAACCATGATTTTGCCAACCACGGGAACTTTCTGGAGCCTAACCCACACAGTTGGCGAGGGAAACCTGTATATAACTTGGAACACCATGTGGTGCTGTCATTATGTTGCTTTGCTGTACTTCGTTGGTCAGAGAACATCTATCTCCTGAAGCAGATGAATAACTACTGTGAAGGTGTGTTGGGTAATATTTGAGGCAATAATTTATTATCATGCTGTTTATTAGGGCTGTGCAAAGCTTTGGTCTCTGATTTTGATTCAGCCCGATTTGTTGGCCGAATCTCCTAATTGAATCAGGAGACCCTTTAATCTCTCCAAATCAAATTGGAACCCTTTGAATCGATTTGGATAGATTTGAAGTTTTGGACATAGAGACAGCTTTACATGAGCCCCTGCTACATACCTCTAGGTAGCAGGGGCTTGTGAGTGTTGCAATGCTGGGGTGCATGGAGTGTCCCACAGAAGCATGGGGGCTCCCCGGCGCACTCAGAAGCAGACCCAGAAATGGAAAGACTTCCAGTTTACTTTCAGGTTCCCTGGGGAGCATGCAGGGGGCCCCCCCGCTCCCCTCTTGCTCGGTGACTGGTGCCTCCTGGGTCTGGGGTTGGGGGGGCACCTGGGATCCCCCTGCAGCCGATTGGGTCTGGTGCCTCCTGGGTCAGGGTGCGGGGAGCAGCACACTCCCCAGCAGACCTAGAAGTGGACTGGAAATACTTCCAGTCTACTTCTAGGTTCACTGCCAAGCACATGCAGCCGTCCCGTCCTCTCCCTCCCCCCGACCCCGTTGGACACTCCATGCGCCCCAGCATCACAGCAATCACAAGCCATTCCTGCTACCTCAGGGTATGTAGAAAAAACATTTAAAGCTGTGTCCATGGCTGAATTGCTGATTCTCTGAATTGGCATTGAATCTTCAGATTTGGATTCGGCTGAATCGAATCAGGGACAATGATCCAAATCAATGAAGGCTCAACAGTGGAGCCTGAACAGGTTCAGGTCTCATAGCCTCTCCTCATAGGGCCTGCCCTGCTGCCCCTTGATCATGTAAGTGGCTCTCCTCTGCACCCTCTTGATTTTGTCCACATCCCTCCTGAAGTGTGGTGCCTAGAACTGAACGCAGTACTCCAACCGCGGCCTGACCCATGTCATATAGAGGGGGAGGATCACCTCCTTGGACCTGCTCGTGATGCATCTGTGGATGCATGACAAGGTGCAGTTAGTCTTCCTGATTGGGGGACTGGGGGAAAGTCTGTTCACCAGGGCCCCCCTTGGAGTCACCAGGAGCAATGGCCACAAGCTGAGGGAGGACAGATTTAGGTTAGATAGAACTACTTCACTGTAAGGGTGGCCAGGAGCCTGGAATAGGCTTCCCAGAGAGGTGGTGCTCTCAGCTTCCCTGGAAATCTTCAAGAGGAGACTGGATAGGCACCTGGCTGGGGTCTTATGACCCCTGCCACCCCCAGTGCTCCTTCCTGCCCATGGCAGGGGGTCGGACTAGATGATCTGTCTAGGTCCCTTCCAACTCATTGATTCTATGACCACATTGGCGGCCCATGTTCATCTTGGAGTCACAGTAACCGTGGTATTCTAACAGTTGTGTGTGGTGAAGCTGGAACTGATAAAAATGTAGCAAAACTGCAACTTTTAAGGTTTTCACCCAAGGGCAAGGATGGGAAGCAACTGCTATAATGTAAAAGTTAATATACCAGCAGTTTCCTTTTTGAAATGGCTCCAGATGTATCTGTTCCCATATCCTGTATCATCATCCCTTTGTAGATTTGTCTTACCATGAATTACATTCAGTACAAAATCAGGATCAAAATGATTGTTGAGGCATGTAACTAATGTTGTAGTTAACCATAGTTTTCCTGTCTACTTGGATTGAATTCTGGTTTGCCAGGAAGTAGATGCTGTCCAAACTTTTTTCTCCCATCTTTTTTTTTAAAAGATTTTTTTTAAAGATTAAAAACAGTTTTTCAATCTGTGTAGTGCTACTTTTCAATACAGTGATGTGAGGGACAACAGCCAGCAGAATTAGAGCTAGAAGCAGTTCGTTCTGTATTTTGTCTGGTTGTTTGAATCCACACCATATGGGAAAAATCCCAAAGGTATCTAGTTCAGCAATTGATTTTCTTTTAAAGGGGTACATATGTAATAAATGAACATACCCAAGCCCCTTGACTAAGCATTAACATATCTGTAGAAATACTTTTCTGGAATTTGTGATCTCTAAAGTAATTGTGGGGGGGAGGGGAGGGGAGAAGAGAATTAGGGCTATATTCTTTCACTTTGTAACCAAATTCTTCCTAGTTGCAATAAGAATGTTGGTTACAGAATGAGAAGGAATCGTTAATAAAGATAAGAAATGGAGAAATTCTGCTTCGTCTGTGCCTGTTCTACTGATCATCAGTGTTTGGTGGAGGCAGCTACAGTGTTGTTAAAATGGGAGGATTATGATGGATGTAGCAAGGTAGGATATAATTTATACTTAGTCTGATACTTTAAGAATATTTAAATTTGTTAATGGTCAGCATCATGGTCAGTCTGTGGTAAATACTCAGATTTTCAGATCATCCAATTGGATGATGATTTTACTTTGTTGCATAATTGGGTCTCTTGAATAGTCTTAGATATTCTTGTATTGGTTGATTAGTCAGTTTTCTTAACATTTTCACTTCCCTCCCTCCATAAAGTATAAAAGTTTATTCTGCAACTGGGCTATTACGCTTATAAAATACCTTTTAAAAATTGAACACTTGTTCCCATTGAACACTTGTTCATAGACTGTTATGATTTTGTCTAACCAGCTACTTCACTTAGTCTGCAGTTCTTCCCCAATAATTTCTGCATCAAGCTCATAATTTCTGTGGAAGATCTGGCATATTTAAAAAAAACAAAAACCCCCAAACAAACAAACAAAATGGGGAGAGGGGTTAAATGGGTGGGGCAGTGCAGTGCAGCTTGGCTCAGGGAGCTGAGGGTGAGCCAGGGGCAGCATGGTGCAGTGGTAGGGTAGTGGTGGAAGCACGTAGTGGTGGGGCAAGGTTGGCACTCATGCAGCATGCAGCCTAGGACCTGTGGCTTGCTTTGGTGCAGCCTGCAGGTGTGCAGCCTCTCCTCATGTGGCCTGCAGGGCATGTAGCCTCCAGCCACTTAGAAGTTAAACAGTGTTTTGGTAGGGGGTGGCTTTTCTGACAAGGCTGTGCTATTTGCTGTTGCTGTGTAAAGCTACTCATTGCCTTCTGGTACAGTTTCTTATATACCTCAAAATAATTGCTTTCTATAATATTTAGTTCAGGTTCTGCCAAGATTTTGTCCAATTATGTCAGGTCTACTCCAGTCGCAGTAAGACAGGATTTGGAATTCACCTGCATGACACCACAATGCAAGTTTCTGAAAATTAAATCTGTCCTTCACTCCTAGTTATGTCTTCTTCTGGTCTGCTTTATTTAATTTTTTAGGTAGGATTCCCTTGTAAATGTGCTGTTGCTCTACTATTTAACTGCTCTTTCATTACCATTCTCCTGCTCTACACTTTGTTTTATTCCTTTGTGATAAAGTTCATCGGATACTTTTACAATTGGAAATACTCACAGGCTGGATGAGCCTAAGTGAATCATTGGTCAGGTTATTAAAAAAAAAAAAGGGCATATCAGCAATTACACTTAATAATGCACAAAATCTTGTTATTTGCTTCCTCTTTTCATATTAGACTCTGCTGGTAACAATGTCGTAGTTAAGATGGTCTCACGCTTCCTATTAGGAGACTGTTTTTTAGTCATTTAGCCAAGCTCAAATCATTTGGGCTGAAATTTTTCATGGTAGGTCTCTCCCTCAGATTGACGGTGATGAGTATTTAAAGTTTCAGTTAAAACAGCTTTGCTATTTCTGAGGGCAAGCAAAGACAAAATCATATTTTTGCCTGTGTTGAGAGTATTGCAGCCTTTTGAAATAAGGTCACTTTGCCCTGTCCCTTGTGTTGGGATACAAAAAAGATCACTGAAAAAAATCTTTCTTTTCCCATTTTCCCTTTAAATTATAAGTAGATGCTGCTCTGTCTCATCTTTCCACAAATAAACAAATGTTGTAATTGCAATCACTAGTCTTTTTTGTTTAACAAGCTCCTCAATGGATCTATTCACCTTTTGTACTTGTGCAGTTTTTTTTTTTTTTTTGCTCTTATGTATGTGTGCATAATCATGAGCTTTGAGCTTGGGCTTGTTTTCCTTCTTCAGTTAGTTTCCAAATGTGCACATAAGCTCCTTGTCTGTCTTTATTGAACATATACTTTTTAATATTTAGTTGAGGCATTTGTCATTCAACTATATAATGAGCAAGTGAAAAGATGAATAGCAAAAATGAGTATTCATAGCACTCTAGGGAATTTGGGGAAAGATACAAATATGTATAAAAATCAATATTTTGTGCAATATGTAGGCAGTGCATATTCTCTAGAACTAATAATGTGAGATGATTTCTTCCCAAGGAAACTAATACTGCAGTCTTTTTAAGTGTATGAAAGAAATGCTTGTTACAGTGCAAGTAGCTAAAAAAAGTGTTACAGGGCATGAGTGTATACTTCAGCTTCCTTCATGGACCTACTTCCAAAGCAGCCTAATAAAACCTAAATCAATACTAGCAAGTTAGAAGAGGAATTGAATTACATATATGTAAACTTCCTTTTTGCTTGTTCAGTGGTACGGATTTGTTTTGGAAGGAACCATTACAATCATCTGATGTGATCCGTTCACCACAGGCCATAAGGCTATAAAGAATCAGATTCTCTAAATTTGAGGAAAAATATTTTAGGAAAATATGTAAACTTGATTTACAAATATATATTAGTGCTTGAAATTAACCTGCTCAGTCCTTGTCAAGTTGGTCAAATGGACTCTGGGCTTGGAGTCAGTTGAAGCCCTAGCCCCCTGCGCTTGCCTATGGTGCCTGCCCACAGTGCCTTTCCCAGTTGCTTACTGTCTGTCATGGCTCCAGCCCCATTCTGGCCTGGGGCATGGAGTACATGGAGGCTCTGGTCCTGGTCCAGCCATAGTAGTGATGGTGGCAGTGGCAGTGGCAGCAGCTTGGGTGTCCTTGGGCTGAAGTTACCGCTGCTGTGGCCAGGCTGGGGCCAGAGCTACTGGGTACTCTGTGTCCTGGGCCAGAATGGGGCTGGACCCATGACTGATGGTAGGTGGCAGAGGCTTCAGGGGGGGAGGGGGCAGAGGCTGCAGGGGACAGATGGCGTGGGGGCATGGCTGAAGCTGTGGCTCTGACTGACCCCAGTCTTGGATCAGAACCAGAGTTGAAGCTGTAGTAGCTGCCTACCCCTTGTATGCAAGTCCAGAACCAGGGGCTTTTCCGCCCATGTTGAAAAGGGGAAAAATCTTCACCTTGGATTCAAGTAAATATGATAGATCTTCTTTATGCCTCCAGAACTGGTATACAGGCGGTCATCGACTTACAGTGTTTCAAGTTACAATGTTTCGCACTTACAACGTTTCTAAATTGACACGCTGTTTCAACTTTATGACGTTAGTTTTGACTTTACAATGCTTGATCCGATGCGATGCCGCGCCAGTGAACAAGTTTGCTGCGTTGATTATCTCCCTGGAGAACATCTCCAAACTTCCTTGGACACTGTCTTTAAGAAGGCAGACAAGGCTCCAGAAAAACCTGCAGCCAAGAGTCCTGAGAAGACTCCATCCAAGAACCCTTCATAAAGTCCAACCAAGAGCCTTTCAAAAAGTCCTTCCAAATCAATACGATTGCTATTTCCAATATAAATACATTAATGTAGCTATATTACCCATTTATAATTGATCGAGTACAAAATTCTGGGGTATTTTTAGTGAAAATAGGGTATTGGGCCTTGGTTCAGGAAACAATCTCCCATTTATAACATTGTTTCTTATGAGAAAATTGTTCCGAGTTACAACATTTTGACTTAAGACGCGGTTTTCAGGAACCAATTGTGTCATAAGTCTGAGGGCTGCCTGTAGTTTATACCTCTTCCTGCTGGTCTGCACGTTTTTGAGTATCACATTTCTGTTCCTCCTGCATGTTCTTAGCGACTGAAACCTCTCTTTGTTAAATAAACAGTGTTCTGTGAGGTTTTTCATTGTAAATCATATTTTCCAATCCTAAGTGTTCTCATGACTCATGTATAACCCCCCACGTCACAAATCATCAGTGCTCTCCTTTGGGGAAATTGGTGTGCCATATCTAATTTGGGCTTTGATCTTGAAATGTCATGTGAATGAATGAAACCCTTTGACAGCAGCTAGTCCCACTGATATCAGTTGGGCTCTGTGCAGGGACCTGCAGTGAAAAGCAGATTGGAGCCATAGTTTGTAAATTTTATGCAGGGTAGGGTCAGAGGATATGATTCAGTACTGTTTCACTCCAGGTTTTTTTTTTTTTAACATAGTTCCACTGACTTTTCAGGTTTTTTTGTGTATGGAGTTACTGACACAGCTGGAATAATACAGTGTAGAAAGAAACCCTGAGTCTCCTTCTGTACGTAGCAGCCCAGATACGTCTGTGATTCTGTGTATAGCATACAAAGCTTGATTGCTAATCAAATCGGTGTATAGGCAGCTTTAATTTACTAAAGTGAAATGGTCTTTTTCTTTACAAAAGTGTGCGTTGGTACGAAGTACTTGAGTAATCAAAGATATGTCATAATCTATTAGGTAAACTAAAATATATTCTGATTATTATAATAGTTGAAAAGAGTGGAAGCATCCCCAGACTTTTAAAATGTCAAAATCACAGTTTATATTTTTTTATGTAATGAATTAAGAATACCTTGACTGACTTAGCCAGCAGAGTTACCTTTTTATAAAACCAATATAGTGAGTGAAGAATCAGGTTCACCCATCTTTTTGAGTTATGTAGTTTGTGTGGTTGTTAAGAAAAATGCTTCTTAACTAAGGAACATTTAAGAATTTTTAGGAAATTGTTCAGTGATGAGACCTGAGGAAGAGTACCATAGTACCTGATAGCTTGTCTTAGTCTATCCTAACTATACAGTTGGTCCAGTAAAAGATATTACTTACAGAAATTCCTGCCACTTGCATTCTTTTTTTCTGAATATTTTCTCTGTTTGAGAATCTTTTAAAGAAGATTTTGAGCCTGTCTGATATATACTATTCAAATACTATGAGAAAGCTTAGAAGAGCTTGGTTAAGGTGTTATTCATACGGAACTCTCTTGACTTTTTTAACAACCTAGTGAAAGCTTAAAACTGAAACTTCTTCAAGTTAAATCTTTCCCCTATATCACATGCATGCAGTGTTACTGTTGCAGTTCTGGTTTGTGTGCACTCTCTCTCTCTGTCTCTTTTATAAAAGCATTTAAGCTTTGTTTCTTAAAATTATGTTATGATCCTCTCTGAATTTTTGTAAACGGTTACAAAGTGCCAGCGTAAACTAAGGAGCTGTCTTCCTTGATAGTTTCTTTTACATATGAACTCTCTGTGACAGTAATACTACCCACATCTTAAAATGCAAGAAACTGTGAATTCAGATTCTTTTGTCAGGAATACTTTTTTATCTTTGAACTGTCATGTACCTGGGTTGAGTAAAATGGAGATATTCTCCTACAAAGAAACATTGCTAAAATAATCTTTTTATCCAAACCAAGAAGCTTGAATATCTTATTTCATTTTTGAAAACCCTGTTCTATAGAATTATCTTTTTTTCTTCAGCACTTTCTGGTACTTGAGAGCAGTGTTGAACCCTTCCCATATAATTTAGGAACATAAAGCAGAGGTCTGGAAGAGTCCTCTTGGATTGCAGCATGCATTCCCTGCTATTGCAACCTACTTGTGATTTTAAAGCTAGATTTATTTGTAACAGGTTTATGTGCATTTGTTCGTGTCCCAGTATTGTCTTTTTCCCTTTAATACCCCTGCTTTCTTTCTAATGTTTATATCCGATATATTAATAGGCAGCAGTCATATCCCTTCTCAACCTTTATTTACTAGGCTAAGCAATTCAAGTTTTTCTTAGTCTCCTCTTGTAAAAAGCTTCTTCATTCCCCAGTCATCCTAGCTGCCAGGTAGCTACAAATATTTATTATTTAATAATACAAATCAAATCTAATGTTTGATTTAACACAGGCTGATAGACTTCTTAGAGAGGTTCTGCTGGCCAGATTGGCCTACAGGCCATATGTTTTATACCCCTGATCTACAAGAAGTGAGTTAACCAAGCCATTTTTTTGAAATTTTGTTTTAAGAATATAATTATTAACAAAACCTGTACAGACATTATTCAGCTGTCCTGTACATTTGTCCCTGATTAATCTCTATGCAGTATTATTGCCATGACCCTTGTCTTTCCTCCCATTGATCAGCTGCTGTTTCATTGTAGGTTATATGTAATTGTGTTTTTACTTTTTTGGGAAATGGAGCTGGTGGCTATCTGTTGTGTCTAGTTCCTAGCACACTTTTAGTGGCCCTAAGGCCCTGCCACATGTTCAAATTCAACCTGGATAGAAAACAGCTATAAAAGTGTTACACATTTTCAAGCACTAACTTTGTAGTTGGTTGGTTCTTCCTATAGCTGGATGGACATTTTAATGGCACAATAATGATTTTGCACATGTGGCCAGTTTTACTTTACATGTGTGGCTTGTCTAAATTTATTGTGTGATTAACCAGTTAATTCAGTAATATATGTAACATGTGGCAGGAGCATAAGGTGAATAGTACCTGTAGTTAATCTTCTGTAGTTTTGCCTGTTTAAACTTGAAAACTAAGTCACAAGAAAAAGACCATATTCCAAATACCATATGTTATTGCATATAGCATGCTCCAGAATTAGACACTTATCCTGTTTCTGAAAGGCAGAATGAAAAACAACAGATCTTTCCTTGTAGTAAGTAACTGAGTAGCAGCAGCTAGGGAGCTGAGCCTGTTCACTCTTGTGCTCTCTGTGGATCATAGACTTGACTTTCACTTTTGTCTGGTAAGCAGTAGAAACTTTTACTATACATCTCATATATAATGTGCACTTCAATTTCTAGCAGCTGGTTTTGGTAAAAACAAAAATGTGTTGGTATGTGAGAAAATATGGTGTATGCCTAAGGGAATAGAACATACAAATGATATACTGATGCCCAAATAGGAAGACATCTGCACTGTTATGGTTGAACTAAAATTGTTTTCACTTGGGGAGACTTGGCTAATTAAATTTGTGAGTTTTGTGAATTCATGACAGGTCCTGGTTGCACAAGAAGGTATAGTCCTGCAGATTATTGGTATAATCTTTAACCTCTTTGGTGATAAAGAAAGACATATTGCAAGTTTACCTCATCAAGGATGGGTAACAGTGACAGTTAACCTGTTTTCTTTCTGTTCTAGACTACCTGGATCTGCAAAAGACTTTCCAGTCCCTTGTCTAATAAAGTAGATTGGGACTTAACAAGAGTCCAAGAATTTAACATAGCCATCCTGTTCTAAACATCAACAGCTACTGTGAAGTATTTAAAAACCAAATCTTGGAATCGCTTCATATCCTCTGTTAAGCTCTATGCTACTAAAAGCCACAAAGAGAGCAGTCTTCTCTTCCTTTTCAGCATGCTCTCGGGTTACTTCTGTCATATTAAGGTTGCACTTTGATAAAATTGCTGATGCAATGGTATAATGAGAACTGCCCTTCCCTGTCTCTCCTTGAAATTTTTTCCATCTGGGGGAAAGGAATCTTTCATTGTCTGTTGGCACACAATGGGCATGGTTTGTTTAGCAGAAATGTTTCGTAATTGTCCACCAGGTTCCTTTGAATTATGCTGCTTGTGTTACCAGTCGTGCTTTGTGCAGCAACAGGGAGAGGCAAGATGCCATTAATGAAAAGTCAGCGTGCCTCAGCAAATCCACAAGTAATCAGCTTCTCTCTAGAGAAAAGTAATTATAAATGTAAGTAATTGACTTAAAATGGCTGTTGAGTCAATAGTTAAGGAGCTTTGAATCCGTTATCTCTATACACATCTGGAACAATGTTTTACTAACTACGTTGTAAGAAACTGGCTGAAACTAAAAGCATGAGGGTCCATGTTAATTAAGCCATTTGACATTATTAATACCAGAAGAGCCAGTACTGTTTGAAGCAGCATCAAATCTTTGCCAGCATTTAAATTTATAAAATGGATACTAACATTTATTTTCAGATATGATCAAATTAGTGATGAAATCATCAGAGGCAGATTTGACCCGACTAATGGGCTCATTAGGAGCTAGATCAATAAGAGATTTAATAGTGTACCATAATTTCCTTAGTACTCATTTTTCTCCTCAGTAGTTTCAGTAGTGATCTAGCTGTTCCAGAGGACGCTTTTATTAGTTACAAAGATGCCTTTAGTTTTGGCCAATGGCCACAAACTTGGTTTATTTTTAAAACTTCTAACCAATCCATACCACTTATTGAGTAGCTCCAGCAACTCCTTAGCAACTTAGGTTAATGCAATGGGAACATATCTTCCATAGGGTCATATTCACCATGTATTTGAAAAAATTAGGCATAGCCAGATGACAAATGCAACCTTTTTAATTTTATATGACGTTTTTAGCGCCTGATTTTGTCACACTGGGACACAGTTGATGAGCATTTAGATCTACTAGTATGTAAAGTAAGTGGAGAGAGCTAGCTAGCTATGTCAGTCTGAGGATGGGCAGAACCTTTGTTTATAATGGATTTAACAAGACTTTCAATGCCATTTTGATGTCTGTCTTATGGAAAAAAAACCCCCAACAACTCAGTATTTCAGGCTTAACATGCTTTAAAAGTACTTGCATATATGTATTCTGGATCACATTAGAGAATTTTTAAAGTCTTGAATTAATCTGAAAGTTAAATAAAGGTGCGTTAAAAGACTGCATTGATTGGAATTGTGCATGAGTGGAAGGTACAATTTGTATTATGTTTTAGAAAAAAACTATTTTAAATGCAACACGCCTTGTCAAAGGAGATGCAAGGATCTAAGCTAGGTTTTTCATAATACCTTGACAGAATAGTTTTAAGCTGATTGGCTGTCACAGTTACCTAAGCCTCTTCTTTTTTTGTAGAGATTCTGATAAGATGGATTTCAGACACTCCTATAATATGAGGTGGAGCTTTTGTTACAGTTTCTAACACTGCTTATTTATTTTCACTGCTACTTCCACTGGTTTCTCTGGGGTCAGTGCTACTAAGCACTTGTTTTGTAAGATGCTTCTACAGTGTGGGAAATTCATGGAGGAAAAACAGTGGGTGGTTTGCTGGATATGTCAAAATACTGCTTATGGGTAACCTATCTACTTTGCTTTGTCTTGGCTGAGAATGAAGGCTAGTCTTGCCAGTTTATGTGACTTTTTTATTATTGTATTTGTTGTTGTTCTTAAGAGCCAAAACTCCTGGAGGCAGGTGATTTGAAAATCTCAGCTTTCATTTTAAAGTAAGTTTCCAGTCCTCATAGTTTCTAATCCTTACAATTGTAGAGAAGAGCTAGGCTATGTGACATGAGTGCACTCTGCAGGCTCAGAAACCAGAGGACAAAAAGACCGTAGTATTTAGGGTACAGAGAAACCAAAGATTACAATGAGTTGAGAGAGCAGGGTTTTAACATGTCTTAGCTGCTTTGTGGTAACTCTCTGTGTGCCTGCTCTTCCCCCATAATAAGCGAATGCCTAAGCTGGGAAGCCTGACTTGGTTTCATTGAAGGATAGTAGATCCCATTTAGCTTCTACTTGCTGTGGAGTAAGAGTGTAAACTCATAGGCACTGTAGAGCAGCAGCTGTGCAACAAATCTTTCTCCTTTTAGCTTTCTGTAATTTGTTTGTACCTGTAGTAAATTTGGCTAGGAGGTGGCCTGTTTGTTTGTTGTTTTTTACCCTTATTTTCAAGTCTGTCATGAACTTTTGAGGTCTTAGAGTTGATGTTGGCAGTATTGAGGGACATACCTTAAGTAGGTAGTTGCCTTCTCTGAATATTACTTATACTTTGTTCTTCAGCCTCATTCTCCCAACAGTTTTTCCCAGCTCACAGTCCTACTTGTTCTGCTTTCATCCCCAAATTGCTGTTCACCCAGTCCTTTCCAGCTCATGTTCTGATGGGCATGTACATCTGCTTCCTCACACCAGCCTTAAGCTTCAGCTCTATAGCATCTGTCATGGACAGCCAGTTTTCCCCCACTCTAAAGTTTATTCAGTTTCCATCAAGGTTCTCCCTTTCTTCCTGGAAGATGTATTCCCTATATTTCTGACAGAGTTTTCAGGCTCTCTTCTTATCTTCTGTCCAGACACTAAGGTCTGCCCAGGGAAATGAGCTTGTACAGTGCGTGTCATTCCTACTTCATAGTACTGTTATCCAGAACGCTTTCCGAAAAGATAAAATGTCAATCTTGGTCTCAAAATTTGCAGTCTGGTATAGACAAATCACAACATGTGGTTATGGCTAACCAATAGCATGGATGGAAACAGGATGAAGAAGAGAATAATCATGGATTGGTATTTTGTACTGGATTTCCTGAACTAAAGGAGTATTTTGCTCTTATTTCCTTTTCCTTAGTTAACTAATTGAAAAATACAATAAAAATAAAATCTAATCTACATATGATATAAAGAAGTAACCTTTATTACTCAACACCATATAGAACATTTCCACATTAATCTGTTCTGCTTCTAATTTCATTTTTATTGAAAAGAAGGTTTTCTGGACAGTGAAACAAGGACGAGCAAAGTTCCTGGAACTGGGACTTGAGTGAGAGCAGGTTAGGGAATCTCTTGGCTAAAAGATCCTATTGCTTGAAGGCAAGGGGAGTTCATTAAGAGAACAGACTGCTTAGCAGCTTTTCCTGCCAAAAATTATAATAAGCTTCTAGGAATCGCACGCTGAAGGTAGTGCATGCTCTCCAGTGTAGATTTAACATTTCCACTAAGATGACTTTGGTTAATGCAGCCTGTATTATGAACTAGGCTGGGCTTCCAAATGTGCTTAATACAGATTGTTTGTGCAAATTAGTAGTTTTTTCTATTTGTCAAGTTCATTTTGAATCTAGAATGTAAGCAAAACAACCCTCTCCAATTTTGTGAGGTTTTTATGCAACAGTTCCTCAGTTATCTTGCATTAAATTAGTGGACAAGCAAGTGACTTTGACAAGAATGGTTTTTGTGATGCATACTGATTTTTTACAAACAGCAGAGAAAATAAGCTCTTGGAGGTATATAGAACATGAAAAACATTAATGGGCCAGACTTGTTGAGTTTTGTGGACATTATTTAGAGTCTTACACAACTGTGAATAGAGAACTCTCACAAGTGTATTGGTTCAGCCCTGAAAATAGGATTTGCTGTCATTTAAGTTGTACAAAGGCCCATACATATCCTCCATGCAGAATGAATTATATTCAGTATAGGTTTTGATATAAAAATCTACCATAGTCATGTCAGATTATCTAGCCATGTCAGTCGGAGGCAGTAGCCCACAATTAAAAATCCTGTGTCCTTAGACTCCAATATATAAGTTGCTGGACTAGAAATTGGGATATTTCTTTTTATTGAAAATAAGGTTTTCCTTACCTATACAATAGATATTATACTGCTTATTTATATTTATCAGTATTTATCTATGATCTATAGATAAAGGGTCAACTTTATTTTGTGTTAGGGCAGGTTAGCAACACTGATACGCATATCAGATCCTTCCTCTGGTTAGTAACAGTTTGTATTGCTTTAATTGGTTGTTTTTATACCTGCTGGTATGTACTGCATCTCCTTTGGGTGCAAACATTCCCAAGAAAAAGGAATTGCATAGGTACCTTCAAGCTTGACCTTTTCATAGCTGCCTGGATTTGTCCACAATAGTAGCTGTGGAACAAACAATAACAATGCTTTTATACATGCTAATTATTAGCTGCATTAATACTATCTGCCTTTTTTTCCCCACCCTGTTAACTTTCTGACTTGTACTTCCTGGTGTGCATTTGTTAAACAATCAGTTAAAAATTAAATACACGAATGTTAGTACTACCATGAGGAGTAACATGAGTAATATAGTTGAAAATACATTATTTATCGTGTAGCCTTTCTTCATGTTCCATATACATTTATAAATAAATGCTGATTGGAAATATTAACCAATGGTCTACAGTAACTGAAAATGTGTATTAATTTTATACTGCTTATCATTTTATTCTAAGCAGTACCTCTTAAGGAGTCTTTGAAATTTGCAGTATATAATCAGTTCAGTTCTGGCTACTAGGAAATAATTTCTTCCTTTCTGTCTGATTATAGCAAATGTTGCATCAGAAATTAAAATAATTACAATGTCTCTTTAACCCCTGAAAACTTAACTGTAAATCTTTTATCACTTCATTGTTATCAAGTACTGTGCCCTGGGTGTAAATGCTGTACAGAAACTTTCAGGGATGTATGTTGTAGCCATGTTGGGCTAAGAGAGACAGAACTCTTCGGTTAGAGGCAATGCCTTTTAACAGACCAACTAAATACTAACAATTTTTTCCTTTCTTTGCGAGCTTTTAGGTCCAAACGCCCTTTGTCAGGCTGAGGAGAATTCAAAGATTTTGTACAGAAACTTTGTTACTGCTCTCAAAAGGTGAATTGGTATTTTGCAATTTTGAGCATCAGCTAAATAAACACGACTATGCCAAAATAAAGGTTTCATCTCCCTTTCAGGAAAATTAGGCAAACCTCTTTGAAGCCTCAGGAAGCATATGATACATTAACATTGCTTTGCTTTGTTTTTTGTATGATCCATATGTCATTATCATTTTTAATATAGCTGCATGACAACAATATTTTAATGTACAGGCAGTCCTCGGACTTACAACATAATTGGTTCCTGAAAACCACATCTTAAGTCGAAATATTGTAACTCGGAACCAATTTTCTCATAAGAAACAATGTTATAAATGGGGAATTGGTTCCTGAACCAAGGCCCAATACCCTATTTTCACTAAAAAATACCCCAGAATTTTGTACTTGATCAATTATAAATGAATAATATAGCTACATTAATGTATTTATAGTGTAAATAGCAATCATATTGATTTGGAAGGACTTCTTTGAGGTGACTTTGCTGGACTTTTTGAAAGGCTCTTGGTTGGACTTTTGAAGGGTTCTTGGCTGGAGTTTTCTCAAGAGTCTTGGCTGCAGGTTTTTCTGGAGCCTTGTCTGCTTTCTTAAAGACAGTGTCCAAGGAAGTTTGGACAGGTGTTCTCCAGGGAGATGAGTGATGCAGCAAGCTTGTTTGCTGGCGTGGTGTCACATTGGATCAAGCATCGTAAAGTCTAAACTGACGTCATAAAGTTGAAACGGTGTCAATTTATAAATGTAAGTGCGAAATGTAACTCGAAATGTTGTAAGTTGAGGGCTGCCTGTAAACCAATTAAAGGAAAAAATAAGAGTGGCTGTTCCATTGTGAACTCAGACCATTGTGCTATACCATACGTTGTGTATTTGATCCAAGATCTCTGCTGTAGCGATGGATAATGTGAATTAAGAGTGAAGTAAAAGCCATCAATTTGGATGTATTTGCTGTTTTTGGTTCGTTTGTTCTCTTACAGAGAATAGTTTAGTGGCACGAAGGCCAGAAAGTGAGTGTGCCTGTGGGTATTGTTATGGTCTCTGCAGCTGAGTACAGTTTACTTTCTGATCCTGGGCAATTTGCGAACTTGCTAAGTTGAAGTTTCCAAACTAATACAAAACTGTGTTAAAATAAATGTCTGCTTGTCAGAAATACAGACACGCAGGCTCAAACCAGAACCGTAATGATATTTTTGTTTCTAAGAAACTAAAATAAAAATCCTGGATTCTTATAGTAGTGTTCAGTCTCTACTCAAGAAACATGTGGGTGTTAAAAAAATTGGAAATATAACTACTTGGGAAAAGGAAAACCATCTTTATTAATGAGGTTTCATGCCCAAGTTTTTGTTGGCCAGCGTTTGGGACCTTGTGAGCTGTTGCTCAAAGAAAATATGCATGGAAACTTCATTCACAAACCCCTGATATTGCTGCAGGGCTTGTCTATATTGTAACTTGTATCTGTTAATACATTTTAAAATCTGATTTAGTTAAACCAGGTGTGGATAGACTCACATTCTGGATTAAGCCCGTCTTAGTTTAGTTAAGCCCTATGGGTTTGTTTTTTGGTTTTTGTTTTAAAGAAGTCTTCAAATAGCTATAGTGGACTGCACAAAATGTTGAGAGCACATTTTAAATATATTATCTTGCCCTTAAATCAGTGTGACTTCTTGGCATGATCTCCCATATTTTGGATTGAGGGACCTATTTTGATTTTTTGTAAGTCAGTAAAGAATCAGCACGAGTGAAGTGACAAATATAAAATTGTAAGGTGTACCAGTTTTAGCTAATTATTCCTCTACACTGATTTCTCTACACTCAGTATACATGATATAACTTCCCACTGTCATTTGGAGGTTTTCTCTTAAATCTTTCTGTTGCTGTCAGTGGATTGGTAGGCCAGTCTTTACCTTGAATTGAGAACTCTTATCTGAGCTGAGCTGTCACCAGCTGTTAGAACAGGGCATCCATTGCTTTTCATATGTCCTTCCTATATTTAGCTACATAACCAAATTAAAATACTTCTGCAAACAAAATATAAAGAAATTCCAAGTAATACAGTTATACTTCTAACCTGAAGGAGGTGAAAATTACACGAATAAAATACATCATCAAATAGTAATTCTCTTTATTTTTCTTCTTTTTTTAGTAAGAAAAACCTGAGACTTTTAGTTCTCTGGCAAATATTCTGTTTTATTCACAGAAATATTGTGTTGCTTAATTTGCTAATGTCTGTACATCATTTAGATCTTGGGATAAAAAGCTGTACAGAGTATATTTAGTACGTGTGTGGAAGAAATTCTGTACATGGCACAACAAGCTGTTTTGGTTCTGTTACACTAGGAGTAAAAGCAGTACAAAATAGCTTTTGTCATTAACTTCAGCTGGTATGATGGTACATGCACACAGAGAAGGTCTGTTATGTTGCTTTTTGGATTATTCTGAAAGTATTCTGCTAAGACTGTTTTTGTGAATTTGAGTATAAAACAAGTGAGAGGGAGCCTCAGGTGATGATCATCAGCTTTGGAAAACTCAGGCTGTCTATCCTTTGGATGTTTTTGTGTTTTATTAATTGGTTTCAGTAAGACTGGGAATTGATGCAAGTAATAGTGTAATTGTTAGGAGAACTTAGATCTGCTCGAACATACTAGCTCTTCATCCTCGAGATGGGCTTAGGTGTTGTAAATACACAATATTTAAAGACATTTTCAACTGATTTGTTTCAGGAGCCATTGATAGGGCAGTAAATTATATGGGAATCGTAATGACCTTTTTTAAAGCATGCTTATACTCATTGCCACAGACGAGCCCCAAATGTTGATAGTTCACTTCCTCAGTGCTTCTGCAGCGTTTAATTCTAACCTGAGCTTGTGTTTTATAGCTTGAGACAGTTGGATGGCAGCTTAACCTTCAGATGGCTCAGTCCACCCAGGCGAAATTGAAATCTCCTCAAGCTGTATTAGAACTGGGAGTGAGCGATGAAGATTCAAAGGTATGAACTGTACCTGTACCTTTGGCATAGTGAAGTTTTAAGATAAATGCTTATTCTTTCTCTTTTTTATTTTAAGAAGTTAATGGCCATCTCTGGAGCTGTACTAATAGTTGTTAACCTCACTCCAGTGTTTTCACTGTCTCCCTTTAAAAAAACATCACTACATCAACTAACTAAGCAACTGGAATTAATAAAGTATTGACATGACATTTGTGCTAAATAGGTTTTGGGATTAAGAACCAAGATAGCAAATCTCTGTGGTCTTAGGTTATTGAAGAGAGATGCCTTAAGGCAATGACACTCAACCGGGGTGCTGCACAACATTAGCACTGTGTTAGGTGTGCAAACACTTGTACATGATTCACAAGATACACCCAGAGATTTCAAATAGGAAGCCATCGTGTCACAAACATTCTGACCTGTTGTGGCCTTTATGAGTTCTCTGCAACAGAAGAATTTTTTGCACTCAGAAATGAGTGAAAGCTTAAGACCTGGCATTTTCCAGTAGATGGCTTGAGTCTAACAAGGTTAAGAATCACTGCCTCAGGGTATGGATATAGTTTTATGGTGTATTTCATGATTAGTAATTCTTTTGCATTTTGTCTGGTCTTCCACTGCCTTCCAACTGGTTTTGTCTCTTATATCTCTGCAAAGGAAGTGTGAGTTTATGTGGTCAAGGGGTCCCCTTTGCACAGACACAAATCTTGACACAATATGCAGCAAATAGTATTTTTACATGTGAGAGTAAGATGCTTAAGAGTAAGCAGGGAGAAAGAGAAGGAGGCAATGATGTAGTGACACTTTACAAATGTCAGACCATATCTCATGTTGATCCATCTTATTTCAGTTTGAAATTGACAAGCTGTGTTGGTGCTACTCACTTTTATACCTGTGCAATGCTTTTATGTTTAGGGTTAGTGCTTGTGCAGTTACTTTAATGTATCCAGAATGATAGATGGAATCTAATATAAACCAGGCCTGAATCATATAGAAGGGATGAGAGGTTGCAAATTTAAGTAATCCACAGAAAATATAACTATGATGGTTTATGTTGCTTTTGTTGTTGGGTAATTAACAAGATCCACTGCTTTGTATTATTTGGTTGATTATCTTTTCTTGCTAATAGGGAGTGAAAAATCCTAGACTTGGCTGTCTGTACCTTAACTTTAGTGAAATGCTTTGAGTGAATTTAAAATGCTTTGAGTCTCAAAGGACCTGATTCTGTGCTTAGACTTGCTTTAAATCACAGTAAGTGCACTAACTCAAGTAAAGTTACTTATAATTTACACTGGAATGAATGGAAGGAGAGTTGAGTCTCTAGGACATTAGCCAGACTTAATGACTTTTATTTTCTAGGGGGAGGAATAGCTGCTCATTTTGGAGTGAATTCTTGAAGTTTTGATACAGAAAGTTGTATGCATATGGTAACGAGCACCCGGTCTAAAAAAAGCTTCAGACCTTGTAAAAACACCTGGGAGAAAATACAATATTCATGTATCAATATAAAGGAAGAAGAAGAAAATGTCTAAAGAAAATGAATTTTGCATTTTTTGTTTCATTTTTGGGAAAAGTCTGTTAAAGCAAAGTCATCTCAGTATGATTTTGTGCAATGTGGAATAGAGCTAGGGCAGCCTAACCATGTAACCATGCCATTTTGAAGGTAGAGTCTGCTCCTACACCAAAGCTGAATGGGCTAAGGTATAGCTGTTTCATGAATGGGAGATGAAGGTTAATGAATTGGCATGCAGCAATTTTCTCTTTCTGTAGGTGCCTCAGGGTGATGTTCATGGCATGCAGTTTTTTGGAGATGTAAAACTAAGACCTTTATTATAGCAATTTTCACACAAGTAGTGTAGTAGATCTGACCCTGGCCCAGTTCTAGCTTGAATAATTATATGTATTTTTTTCACCTTTGAAAGTTCTTCAGTAATTTCAACTGGATGATGTGATATTATTTTATTATTTCTTATCGTAACTGTTTTCTGGAGGATGTGTCCAACAGCATAATGGGCTGTATTTCAATGATGGCCAGAGGGGTCACACATTTACTTTATCAGATATTGTTATTAGAACTGTTGTACATATTGGTGTCAGGAGGCAGGGAAAGGTGCCATCCTGGAACCTTGGAGGCAGGTTCCATTCTCTGCCCTGCTACTGACATCTTGTGTGACCTTGAGCAAGTCACTCAGTTTCCTTCTCTAGGACCCATGGAGGAAACATGCTTGTTGTGGGTTCTGTCAGATTACTTATAATCTTTAATTTTGTTCTTAACAGCATCAGTGTTATGGATGGTGATCCATCAATGTGATGGATGCAAAATAAACATTGAGAATGAATACATGTGTCCATCTCTTTAAAGGACATGCCCAGCAATTTGCACCTGCAGTGTACTGGAGCAAGCTTTTGTGTGTACAGTAAGCAACTACAGTGTACACATAAGAGGCCCCACTGAAAGTTTCTGTCTTTAGCAAAATTATTCTGGACAAAATCCAGATTGACCTCCTAGGCACCATCAGTTTATGCTTTAGTATGCTTAAGAATTAAGGATGTGATCTAATTTTGACAGGAATTCAAAGAAAAGGATTATGCATTACAAGAAGAGTTAGGTGCTTCCCAAAGATGATTTGGAGAGCCTGGATGCTGAGCAGCAGTCAACTAGAGCTAGAGTGCATACACTTGTTCAAATGATTTTGGAGAATTCTCCCAAGTTTGCTTCCCTGGTAGAAAAACATTCCTGGAAATACATAAACAAGATACAGTAAACACTGCGTTAACTGGCATTTTATAAGCCGGCATGCTCTATTAACTGGCATGCTGGCTTGTAAGGTAAAAGCAAAACTGGAAGTACCCACTGCTTAGGGCCTGCCTCCCTGTCCCTCGGTCCCATGGGAGGGGCAGCGACACCCTGGACATGGCGGGAGAGGTGGTGGCCTGGGCCTCTCAGGTAACTGGCATCTTTTGTTTTCCGGCACCCCCCATTTCCCATGGGTGCTGGATAACAAAGCTTTTGCTGTATTTGAATGCTGAGTCCCTGAGGAGCAGATAGCCTGCTGTGCTGATGCTGTGCAGCCAGGGGGCTCCTGTGCACACATTTTGGTATGCTCTGCAGGCTCCTTCAGTCTTTGTGGAGACAGATGGCAGCAGTATACAGGGCAGTTCTGATTGGCTGACTTAGACTGTTCAGGGTTAGCTTGTGTCTCGCTGCAGCAGAATGTGGGGATTGTTGAAGGTTCATGTTCTGTTCCCTGCTTGATTTGAGTAGAAGAGTTTAGCCTGAGTGATACACTGTCCTTTGGGGGATGGGAGAACAAAGGACTCTGGGATGCTGGAGGATTGTGCTCTGGCTTCTCTCAGAAGGGAGCACATACAGACATTCACTCTCCTGGGAGTGATTTAAGCCTCGTTGTTCCCGGGTTATTTTTCTTCTGGAGTGACCATTTTTCTTCTGGGAGAAACATCTTGAATATCTGTACACTTGTAGTTTCTTCTGTGAGAGCAGCAACTCTCCCAGTAGAAACTGAATTCTGTATGTGGCCTTAGGCAAGGATAGGGGAGTGTTTGGACTTGTGCCTCTCTTGAGTTTTGGTACCTGACTCAAGGCTGTTTGGTGTGCCTGTTCACTGGGATCTAATGAAGGTGTAGTCCACTTTTTGATGGTGTTTAGAGGATTCACCCAGGAAGTAGGATTCAGCTAGGAGAGAAGAATCCTGATATCTGGTCCCTGCTCCTAGGTCTGTTCATGTATTAAAATAGACAGCTTTGGATAAAAATTTAAATAGTCCTGAGGGCAAGAACCTCAGATTGCTTGGTCTAAGATAAATCCTCTAACCACTAGGTTATGGTCAGACTTCCCCTTGCCTGGTTGATTTCTTGGTCCTTTGACTCGTGCAATCATGGCAGCAGTAACACAGCTTTACAGGGGAGCTGGAGCAGCTCATACTGGGTTATATCTTTGAATGCAGGGTAATGTCCCAGATTTAGGTGCCTAAGCCTCTTTGAGCTTTAAGCTATAGATGCTGAGTGAATTCAGTACCTAAGTGGTTTTGGGATAGCTGAAGTGAAGATATTTTGAATCACTTTTGGTGACTTGATAGGCTGTGTGAGTGGGCAGGCTTTGTGAATGGGTGAAGAGCTTTATATGATATAACTTGTGTGGCAGGGCACTTGATGTGCCTGCCACTTGAGGTCAGGCAGCCTGCTGAGCTTCTGGCAGGAGGGGTCAGGGCTAATTGCAGAGTCAGCTGACCGAGGGGGCTGGCAGGTGAGGCTAGGCCTGATCAAGGGAGTCACCTGATTGAAGGATGGCTGGGTTTAGACAGGATATAAGCCCAGACCCTGACAGTAGGGCTGGCAGTAACTTTTTGGGAGCTGGTGAAGGAACATCACCCAGCAGAAAGGCTGCTGTTCCTGAATGCCAGCAAGAAGAATAACATTGGAATGTTTGGGTAGGAACTAAGGGGGTGGAAGAAGTTCCTGGGGGACCCACGGTGGGGGTCCAGTGCCTTGAGAATGGGGCTCAGTGCCTGGAGCCTATGGTGTGGCTGGATGAGTCCTGAGAGGGGCTGAGTACATAGGGGCATACTAAGAGGCCAGGTCAGCCCTGGGAGAGGGACTGAGTGTTTGGGAGACCTAGTGAAGGGTCTGGATGAACCCAGTGAGTGGGGCAGAGTACAGGGGCCTATTCAGGGATCTGGATGAGCGCAGGGAAGGAAGGGGCTGCATTAGGGAAGACCTCTGGAGGGCTCTGGGCTAGCCCAGAGAGATGGAGCGATCTATGGAGGGACCCAAGAAGGAAGACCCACAGAAATGACAGGGCTGACAGCTGCAGCAATGACCCTGGTAATCTCAACTGGCCCATGCAGGGCCAGGGGACAGGGTGCAGGAGGGACCAAAGGGTGAAAAAGGCCCTGGCCCTGCCTCAGGCCAGTTGAGATTTCCAGGCTCTCTTGGCTCTGGTAGTCTCTGCTGCAGTCTAAGAGAGGTCAAAGGTACTTTTCTGGCTGCAGCTAAGAGGAAGGAGTCAAGGGGTGTGCAGCCTGGGATGACTATGGGTAGTGCTAGGTCATTGGAGGAGGAGGAGGGATCAAGGAAAAAGGTCAGAGAATGAGTTGGGGGCCAGAGATGGAGGACTTGGCTGGGAGATGGAGCCAGAGGCCCAAGTGGTTAGCAGCCTGGGAGGGGTGTAGAACATTGGGGGGGGGAAGGGCAGAGAGGGATGTGTAAGATCAGGTAGGCCTGAAGACTGGTCCTGGGTAAGACCAAAAACTTCACCCAACTGGGGCTGGTTAGTGTGGCAGGGTATCTTCCATGAAATGCCATGCATGGACTACTCTAGGAAAAGGCAAGGATGGGGCACCAGAAAGCCTTAGCTGCCCCTTGTGGGTTACCCCATTGAGGGGGAAGACTAGGGAAGCACACCCTGACAGAAAAGCACTTGGCCAGGGAAGACCAGGACCACGTGGTTTTGGCTGCCCAGCAAGCAACTGGGGAATAGAGTGTAGGACCAGATGGGTCCAAGAGCCTGGATAGTGAAACCCAGCAAGGGGCCTGAGGAATATAGTGAGGCCCAGCGAGCATTGTGGGACCCCAGGGGTCCAATGGCCCAGCAAGGGGCTGGGAATGGAGTGCAGGATCAGATAAATTCAAGGGACTGGACAGCAGCCTGGAAAGTGAAGAACCAAAAGGGTCCAGGACAAAAGGGTCCAGGACAAAAGTGGCTTGCAGCCTGGAGAGGACACAGGAGGGAGAATAAGGGGCCTGGTAGCCCAGGGAGTGTTGAGTGAGGGGTCTGAGAGCCTAGAGAAAGGGCTGGAAGAGAGACTGAGGGGTCTGGTAACCTGAGGTGGGCCGAGAGGGAGACTGA
Organism: Crocodylus siamensis; assembly: GCF_052110815.1. Lineage (NCBI taxonomy): Eukaryota > Metazoa > Chordata > Crocodylia > Crocodylidae > Crocodylus > Crocodylus siamensis. The sequence continues at coordinate 63,136,888 of NC_143397.1, forward strand.
GGGGTCCGGCAGCCCAGAAAGAGGCTGTGCGGAAAGACTGAGAGGTCTGAGGGCCTGGAGGGGGCTGAGAGTGGCTGAAGGTTCAGGAGATCCAGAGAAGCTAGAACATCTGCAATTGGTAGAACATCTGTAAGGATGTGATCTGTGGGGCATAGGGCTTGGTGTAGGGGAGGTATGGAGCCATGCAATTGGCCTATAAGGCCAGGGCCACAATTTCAGTGGTCATTGTAATAAGACCAGGGCAGCCTCCTGCATTCTGTGTAAGAAGGCATGGCAGGAAAGAGCTAGGCAGACTGCCCATAGAGCAGTGCATCTGAAAAACAATGTTTGGGTACTCTGTGACACCTTAACTTTAGGATTGCTTTTGCTACTGTCTCCCATGATGATCTCATTAGTAAGCTAAGGAAATTCAGTCTAAATTAAAGTACTGTAATGCGACTACATAGCTGGTTGGATTGTTGTGCTCAGAAAGTAGAGATTAATGACTAAGTGTATGATTAGGAGGAGGGATCAAGGGGTCAGTCTTGGGTTCAGTACTATTTAATATTTTTGTTAAAGACCTGGAGGATGGGACTGCATGCACCCCTAGCAAATTTTGTAAATGATACCAAGTTTGATGGAGTGGTGGATGCTTTAGAGGATTGGATTAGGATTTACGATGACATTATAAAAGTGGAAAAAGGTCTGAAATTAATTAAATTAAAAAGGGACAAGTGAAAAGTTCTGTTCTGTAGGTGGAAGTTGCATGCACAAAGTTCTACAGACTGCAGCCAAAAAGGACCCAGGATTTTAGTGAACTATAAGCTGAATATGACCCAAGAGTATGCTTCTTGTTGCAAAAAACATACTGAGTTGTATTAACAGGACTGTTGGCCTCAGATCGACGTAAATGATTCTTATGCTGTATTCAGCATTTCCTCAATTGGAGGAACATGTTTTAAAAAAGATGTAAACAAATCAGAAAAAATCCCATAGAGATCAGCAGAAATGACTAGAGGTCAAGGAAACATGATTTAAGAGGAGAGGTTGGAAGAACTAGGATTATTTAGTCAGGAGAAGAGAAGACTGAGAGTATATAATAAGAGTCTTCAGTTACTTACAGAGAGGGTGGTAAGAAACTATTCTTTGTGGAACATGGGAAGGGTTAATGATCCTAAACTACAGAAAGAACAACTGAAGTGTATATTAGGAAGAACTTTCTCAGTAAGGTAGTTAAACACTGGAACAGAGTATCTGGAGGTTGGAATTTCTATCTTTGGTAAATTTTAAGAGCAGCTAGGACAAACATTTGTTGGAAATGATTTAGCCAGGGGTGATCCTGCCTTGAGCAGAGGGTTGGACTAGTTGCCCTTCTGAGGTCCCTTCCAGCCTGTTTTTGTATGATTCCATGACTTACTCAGGTAGAATTCAGACATTTATCTTTAGGTGCCTAGTTTACCAATCTGGATTTTGTTCTTTGTCATTTTCTTAAATGAGAGAGTTGGGCTAAGTACAGGCAGTCAAAAAGCCTGAGGTTGAATCGATTCAGTCTTTGCAGGTTAGTCTAAGCTGCACAAATTGAATTGAAATAGAAATGAACAGACATTTACCTTTGATTCAGGAAATGCAGCTACATGGCTGCTGTGGATCAGGCCAGAAGCCGGGGGGCACTAGAGCATGGCTCTCTGGCTGTGCGTTCACTTCTTTTTCCTGCTTCCCCAAGGTCTCTGGGATTTGCAGTCCAAAATTAGAGCAGCAGGACTCTGCAGGGTTGCTCATCATTACTTCTTCCTGCTTCCAGATGCCTTTGGGATTTGTAGTCCACAATCACAGCCAGCAGTAATTTGAGCCAGGGAAGAGGTGTTTAGCATCCCTCCCTGGCCCCAGATCCCAGCTGGTGTTTGCGTGGAAGGTCTTTCTCCCCACCCCCTGCACAGACTGGGCTGCATCCTCAGTGGTCCTTGCTCCTCCCTTTGTTAGCCAGCCGTCACTGCTCCAGCTAGGGAGTAGAGAGGTGGGGCCAGCCCTGCCCTCTGGAGCTTATAGCCCAGCCCAGGGCTACAAATCATGCTGGAATGCTGGAGGACTCTGATTTAACTTGAACCAGGAAGGGGTCAGGGACAGAAGCTTCATAAACCGGTTTGACCTAAATCTGTTAAGACTGATACTGCATTCGACCAGGCTTATCTTAAACCAGGTTTATCCTAAACCAGTTTCAGCCATTCTGAAACTAGCTTATGTGCACTGAGCTTCTGTTCTGTTACAGGTTTAAACCAGTTTCTGATCACTGAAACTGGTTTATGTATAACTTCTGTCCCTAACCTTGAAGTTGTCTGTGAAGCACATAGCTCACATATGTCTAATATTGTCAAATGGTAAAATGTTGATGAATGGTGAGGAGACCCACCTGCATATATTTCCATAACAAAATTCATTAAATGGAGTTTTCTTGGGATTCTTAGGTGGTTTTTTTATTGATCCAACAAGATGGACTAAATTTTCTTACAGTTATTATGATCTTAGAATAACAGCTCTTGCACAGAATGTGGTATACATCACAGTTATAACTTTGTCATGGCTAATTGTCTATATTTGTTGTTGATCCTTCACTTCTATTGCAGAAATTAATAGCCTGTTTTTGCTCTATGAAAAGAATTGATATGCTTCATTAATGAAAATGCTTTTCAGATCAGCTCATTAGGTGGCAGTAGTGCTCTTTGACTTCATTTACACATTTTAAGCTCTTCACAGTGTTTTTTGAAATAACATTCTTCACCAATTGTGTAGTCAATAGTTGTGGGAAATACTAAGTGTTTACATTTCTAATCTGTATATAACAATAGGGTTCTGTTGCACCCATCTACAAAGCAAATGTCTGTTAATCAAAAATGTGCAGAGCAAAGAAAATGGAGTTTGTCATTATTTCTTCTCTGCTAATTGAATGTGATCATACTAGTACATTTATGTTTACTACTACTAACCAAATTAAAGACCATTCAAACATGAGCTCCTTTGTTAGAAGCTAACATTCAAAATTGGTACTTAAAATAATTTCTCCTGGGAGGAAAATCAAAACCTTCAAATATGTGAATGGTATTGTTCCACAGCTATGAAATAAAGCAGGTTTAAGGTAACAAATGAGTTCAGGGGCACATAATATGTCAGAATTGAATTAATGCAGTAATTTTTGGCAGGTTTTAAAATGACTTGCAGGGGTATAACGCTTTAAATATCACACCAGCAAAAAGCCAAGAGGTCTGTGTGGACTTTCTAGATATACATTATTAGTTGTCAGGGAAATATGCAGCTAGCAGCAATTGTGAAGGGATTATATGAATTTCCCAAAATTCACATAATCCTATCTTTAGTTGCTACAAATTCAATTTTTTTCTTTTTTGCTTATCCTTGAGTTACATTTTCATCTCTCCACTCCTGAGGAACTGGTATGAAATCACCTTGACAACAAAAACATCATTTATCTTATGGTAAGTTGGATGGGAGTCTAGTTACAGATGGTGCTTTATTTATGGAAAGGAAAATTCAGTTTGGAGTCAAATTAAAACCTGCTGATATGAAATTTCAGGATTGAAAATGTTAAAAGTGCATTTCCAAAACTAAAGGAAAAATGATCTAAACTAGGAGTTCTTTACCAAGTTTTGTGCTGGCATTTCTTGATAATACTGCTGTCAGTAATGTCTTCCATGTAATTGTAATGGATCCCTCCCGCCGCCCCCCCCCCCAAGTCCCTGAAAAAATGGTCCAATTTGATAGAGAATATTTTCTGGATTCTAAAATGTCACTACTTTATTGAAAATATCTACCAGTGACATTTTGAGAAATAACAGGAAGCTGATAGTTTATCTAGGATGCACAAGGCATTGTTTTTATAGTTATAGAGTGAGTTAACCAGTAGAGGGACTATAAGCTAATATGCCTTATTCTGGTAGCTGAGTTGCTAATTATGATACTGGTTTGCAAACAAAGAAATACTCAAAAGAATAACTGCTCTATTTATTTCCTATCTATCCAGACAGAGTAATATATTTTTGCAATGGATAAATGATGATTTGTGTATATGCACAGAAATAAGGTGGTGGTGTATATTTGTGATTATTACTATGGTTATGCCTAAATGAAAAAATTCCAAGGACCTTTTATTCCAAACCTGTCTGTTAGGTCAGGATTATCAACTAAATCCCTAGTGTCCAAGGTCCAAAGAACTTTTTGAGGACTTCAGGAGTTTCTCCGTTTATGCTGTATGCCTCCCTGAAGGGGATGAGTTGTATGTTCCTGGAAAGGTTAGGAGACATGGCTGATCTCTCTCCTGTTTATTCCCAGGAAGTGATTTAAGAAAGGGGCCAGCAACCTGCAGCCCATGATCTGGATCTAGTTCAAAGTTGAGAAGCTTTGGCAGTGAGGGTGGGCTTCAGCTGTGTTACACCGTAGCCAGGCAGTGGGGAGAAGTGGCAGAGGTGGCAGCAGGCAGATACTAATGTGCTGGCCTGCCTTGGACTTGAGCTGGGTCATTCTGGCCTGCTGCTGGAAAATTGTTGCTGACTGCTGGTTAGGGAATCATTAAACTGTCTCTTTCAGTGTCGTTGACTATTTCTTCTATGCCACTTTGTTAAGCACGAACACTACAGTGAATAGAAGACAAAGATGCACAGGAACTATTATTGTTAGATCTTGCATATAATTTAGTCATATTATACCTGACAGTCCTCAGTGCTAGTATTTCCTGTCTAGCATTCCTCCAATTTGTTCTCTATTTGGTTTTATTTTTCTCTAAACATATTACCTTCTAGTTATCTAAATTAAATCTTATTCCACTGATGCTTTTTGCCCCTTTCTTTTTTGCTTCCTTTCCTTCTCAATTTCATGTACAAATTCTTCTTAACCTTTAGCTTTTTAAGTACTGCTTTATTTAGCCATATTGTGCTCCCTTTTTTCACTAATATTTTCCCTTTGCAGTAGAATTGCTATCTGTGGCATCCAGGTGATAGTGTGTCAGAGCATATTCTGCTCTTTAGGCATCTTGTTACTGTTTAATACTTGCATGTAGGGGATCCTGTTGGTTGCTAACACAAAATACAAAAAAAACACCCTGAAAAGAGAGGCTGTTTTTTGGGTTTTTTTTTTAAGCTACCTATATCTTTTTTTAAGTGTCAGTGGCAAAAACAAAAAGGGAAATAATATTTAATATGGCAGATTAATTTTTTTTTCATTTTTTTTACAGTTGTGGTAACAACATTAAGCTCTTTAAAGGAAACAGTAGCAACAGATGTATTCTAAGCTTTTATTTCTTGTAATGTTTCTGCAAGATCAAAAGGTCATCTCCATATTTGAAACCAAGGTGGTGGTGGTGGTAGTCATAGTAGTATAAAGTTTCCTCATGCAGTAAGATTAATGTAAAGATCCTTAAAAGTCTGAAATGACTACTTTTAACACTTTTGCCCTGATGATATTGTTTTCCCTTGCCTTCCAATTTTAACAGACTTTCTGTATATTTTTTTCACTGGGGACAGCCCTGCATCTTGCCCTTTGATTCTTTTAACTGCATAAAGTAGGCCTTTCTAATCCTGAAGTTCACCACTGTAAACATTTCCTTCTCTGCTTTGCTGCTGAAGATAGAAGTCCAAGAGAAGCTTTTCTTCTCACTAAGTTGGACTGATCAATCAGTCAGTAGAGTCAGTAGGGAATATAATTTCTGTTCTGTCTATGTGGCATGCAGACATGACTTGCACTCTATTGCACCATGGAACTGTAGGGAAGAAGTGATGCTTTTTCAAATTAGGCTTCTTTTAAGAAATGGAAATTTGTCCGCAGTGTGGGTATAACAGTGGCACTGGTGATTCTCCTTTGAAGCTATTAGGTCTGGGCACATGGGGGACCACATCCAGGTGGCAGGATGGCATGACTGTCCTGCTAGCAAGCATGATACTGGGCTGCGCTGGTAGGTGCCAGTAGGTCAAGGGAAGTGATTATTCCCCTCTATTCATCAGTGGTGAGGCCACATCTGGAGTACTGTGTTCAGTTTTGGGTCCCCCACTATAGAAGGGTTGTGGACAAATTGGAGAAAGTTTAGCGGAGGGCAACAAAAATGATAAGGGGGCTGGGGAACATGACTTGTGAGGAAAGACTGACGGCATTGGGCTTATTTAGTGTAACAAAGAGAAGACTGAGGAGGGATTTAATAGCAGCCTTCAACTACTTGAAGTGGGGTTCAAAAGAGGATGGAGCTAGAGTGTTTTCAGTGTTAGCAGATGACAGAACAAGGAGCAATGGTTTCAAGTTGCAGTAAAGGAAAGTTAGGTTAGATTTAGGAAATATTTTCTCACTTGGGGGGTGGAAAAACGCTGGAACAGAAAGGTGATGGAAGCTTCATCCTTGGAGGCTTAGAAAACCTTGCTAGACAAAGCTTTGTCTGGGATGATCTAGTTGGGGATGGTCCTTCTTTGAGCAGAGGGCTGGACTAGATGACCTCCTGAGGTCTCTTTCAACCCTAACTTTTGATGTGTGACTTCCTCAGTTCTACGGGAGCAGGATGGCCACCAGATGCCATTTTCTCAAAAATTCCCGAGTAAGAAGTATATATTATGCCTTAGGCCCTCTATAAAGAGGGCAGTTAATATGGAGATCCTTATTTCTCTAAGAGGATGGTGGTGGTGCTCTTTACATGTGCCAACACCATTGAAGTATAAATTACCCTTTAGATATTTCACCTTGCTTGGGAGACGTTTCCTCCTTTTCTTCATAAAATGAAGTAGACCGCCTGCAAACACTTTTTAATGAGAATACGAAACTCAGTTTGACAGTTTTTTTAAGGCCCCACCAGTTGCCCAAAAAGTAAATAGGAGCCTGAGGATTTCATAGATTTCATAGACATCAGGGCTGGAAGGGACCTCGGGAGATCATTGAGTCTAGCCCCCTGCCCAAAGGGCAGGAAGTCAGCTGGGGTCATAGGATCCCAGCAAGATAAGCATCCAATTTACTCTTGAAGGTGTTCAATGTAGGTGCTTGAACCACCTCCGCTGGCAGGCTGTTCCAGATCTTGGGGGCTCGGACAGTAAAGAAATTCTTCCTTATGTCCAGCCTGAAACAGTCTTGCAGGAGTTTGTGACCATTCGACCTAGTCATCCCTTGGGGCGCTCTGGTGAACAAACATTCCCCCAGATTCTGGTGGTCACCCCTGATAAACTTATAGGTGGCCATCAGATCACCCCTGAGCCTGCGCTTTTCCAGGCTAAGGAGTCCCATGTCTCTCAGCCTGTCATTGTAAGGTCTGTTTTCCTGATCTCTGATCATGCGTGTGGCTCTCCTCTGGACTCTCTCAAGCTTCTCCACATGCTTTTTGAATTGTGGAGCCCAAAACTGGATGCAGTACTCCAGCTGCGGCCTCACCAAGGCTGAGTACAAGGGGAGAATGACTTCCCGGGATTTGCTTGAGAAGCATCTATGGATGCAAGCCAGTGTTTTGGTCGCTTTACTAGCCGCAGCATCGCATTGGAGGCTCATGTTCATCTTGTGGTCAATGATGACCCCCAAGTCTCTTTCTTCTGTAGTGCTATCCAACGTAGCACTGCCGAGCCTATAAGGATGCTGCAGGTTTTTCCTCCCAAGGTGGAGAGCCATGCATTTTTTGGTGTTAAACACCATCAGGTTCTCAACTGCCCATTTGCTGAGCTTGTCCAGGTCAGCCTGGATCACCCGCCTATCTTGTGGTGTGGATGCTTTGCCCCAAAGTTTGGTGTCATCGGCGAACTTGGCCAGTCCACCCCTGACTCCAATGTCCACATCATTAATGAAGATGTTGAACAGTATGGGGTCCTTGAAGGACCCCACTGGTCACAGGGCACCACGATGAGTGACTGCCATCAATTACAACCCTCTGGGTCCGACCATGGAGCCAGTTTCCCAGCCAGCGGATCGTGGTGGAGCGAAGGCCACAACTGGCCAGTTTGGCCAAGAGGTGATCGTGGGATACCAGATCAAAGGCTTTTTTGAAGTCAAGATATATAACATCAATCTCTTCTCCCTGGTCCAGGTGATAGGTCACCTGGTCATAGAAGGAAATGAGATTGGTCAAACAAGACCTACCCGCAACAAACCCGTGCTGGCTATCCCTTAGGATGTTAGCCTGGGCCAGTCCATCAAGGATGGTCTCCTTAATAAACTTTTCTAAGATCTTCCCCAGGATAGAAGTCAGGCTAATGGGCCTGTAGTTAACCGGATCCAGTCTCCTCCCTTTCTTGAAGTTCGGCACCACATTGGCCTTCTTCCAGTCTTCGGGCACTACACCAGAGCGCCAGGAGTTTTCAAAGATCCGTGCCAGGGGCTGGGCTATGACGCTCGCGAACTCCTTGAGTACCCTGGGGTGCAGATTGTCAGGGCCGGCTGACTTGAAGGTATCCAGCTTCTCAAGATGTTCCTTCACGAGGTCAGCTTTTATGGAGGATAGGGGATCCCCAACACCCAGATCTCCCTGTCCCATAGCAGGCGTGGGCGTCCCATGGGACTGATGAAAGACTGACGCAAAGTACCTATTTAATAGGTTGGATTTTTCCTGGGTGTCAGTTGTCAGTTGCCCCATCTGGTTTAGCAGGGGTCCAACGTTGCCCTTGCTTTTACTCTGGCTCTCCACATATCTGAAAAAGGACTTTTTGTTGTCCTTGATGCTTGAAGCTAGTTGGAGTTCAGTTTCAGCCTTGGCTTTCCTGGTTTGCTCCCTGCAGGACCGGACCAGCACAGAATAATCCTCCTTGGAGGTGAATCCTGTCCTCCATCCTTTGTAGGCTTTCCTTTTTAGCCGCAGGAGGTCTGCTAGGTCTCTGGAGAGCCAGGAGGGCTGCTGTGCCTTCTTGCTGCCTTTCCTCCGTGTTGGAATAGATTTATCTTGTGCGTTGAGGATTGCTTCCTTGAGAAGCAACCACTCTTCGTGCACTCCCATCTCCCTGGGGTCGTGATCCCTAAGGGCCTGACTGACAAGCCTCTTGAGCTTGTCAAAGTCGGCTTTTCTGAAGTCAAGGACTTCTGTGTTGCTGACTGACTTGCCAGCTTTATGGCGGATGGTGAAGGTGGTGATCAGCTCGTGGTCGCTGTCACCCAGCTTCCCATCGATCACTAGGTCACCGATTAGGTCGTCCCCCATAGCCAGTACCAGGTCGAGCAGCGCTTTGCCTCTCATTGGCCCATAGACTTCTTGAGTCAGGTAGAGGTCATCCACACATGAGAGAAAGCTTTGCGACCGCTCGGATTTTGCTGAGTGATCTTCCCTGGACGAGATGTCCAGGTAATTGAAGTCACCCATGACAACCAAGGTCCTGGAGCAAGCGGCCTCAGTCAGTTCCCCAGGCGAACTCCTGGTCAAGCTCAGGACTTTGGGTGGGAGGTCTGTAGTAGACTCCCACCGTTGTGTCCCCTGTGCCATATTCCCCACGAATTTTTACCCAGAGGGTCTCCAGCTGTCCATGCTGGTTGCCAACATCAGCTTGCAGGGACATGTAGCTTTCCTTCACATAGAGAGCTACACCCCCACCCCTTTTGTCAGTGAACTTACCAAAAAAACAAAAACAAAAACTGTTTAAGGATAAGATTAGAAGAGAGGGATTTTTCTATTACCTATTTAGAGAAGATAAGTAGAGGTCTGGGCACCCCCAGATAGTACAGTCCTAGCCCAAAATCTTAAAAAAAAATCCTTTATACAGGCTGCTTAAGGCAAGGTAGATTATGCAGTTGCTCTTTCTGCCAAGAAGAGCTAGAATGCCATAAATAGCACTGTTGACAAGAGAACAGAAGCTTCCTCACAAAGGGAGTCCAGAGCATTGGGAAAAGGCTATATTGTATCCTTAAGAGCCATAATAAAATGGTTGCAGCAGTTTGAGCATGTGGAACAGCTCAGAAAAATTAGCTTGAAGTTAAGAGTATGTTGCCAGGTTGTCAGCATTCATATACAACACTCTTGGGAAGTTCCTTATGTGGCCACAAGATCCATGATCACTAAAGCTAAAGTATACACAAGTCCTTTGTGGATCAGACTGCTGGTTAGATTTGTCATCAAAACTGAGACTTGTTGTCCCTGTTTTTTCATTGGGAAGAACTTTACGGAGAAATTCTGAGCTGTATTTTCAAAGATATGGGTGTTTGGTTAGAAAACTTAAATATTGTAGAAACTGAAGGCCAGATGTACTTCTAACTGTAGGAGGCATAACGTCTTGTGTAGGCAAAAAAGCCCAGATGGTGTGAATCCAGGTGCATGTGCTCACCTTTGTTCAGTCCTGGTCATTAATTTTTGGATAAGCCCTGCAAAACTACCTCCCATATTTTCACATACGAGCCAGCTACTAGCCTTACCGTCTGTATACAGATTGCTGTTATACCACAGCGTTCTTACAACTGAGCTACTGATATAAATGTAACAGAAATTCACCTATGTTGTGCTAGGGTTGTTGGTTGTAGTTGTGTTGGTCTAAGGACATAGGGTTTTTTGGGAGTAAATGTGGTATCTTTTAGGCCTGAAGAAGGGTATTTGTGCCCAAAAGCTTGCAAAGAACAATTTTTCCAACTATTTAGTTGGTCTAATGAAAGATACCACATTTACCCAAAGAACCTTGTCTACCTGTGTTGCTCTTCATCTATAAACTGCATATCAGACTGCACCCTGTTCACTCTGTTGATCTATTCTGGCTAAAATACATTTCTCTTTTTCATCACCTGCATACAGATAAGCATGTTCCAGTTGGGGTTATGCCCTCTCCAAATATATCTGCAGACCATGGATTATTGTAGTCTTTGAAATGTGTTGAAGCTATAATTCAAATAGAAGTGAATTGAGCTGTGCATAAATTGTAAATTTTTCTTGTTGTTGATTTCACTAATTAAAAAAGTAGTTGAAATGCTTAAGACCTAATTTTGTGTTATTTAGTGATTTGCTTTGTGGTGGGATTATAGGCTGAATTTAAATAGCTTTTCCTGGGATATTTAATACCTCAAATTGTGGACCTTCCAATTTCCTAACTTTCAAATGTATTGGTATTTTTAAAACACCATTTTTCTGATGAAGTTCTTTTGATCTATATATGTGCATAGCTTTTTCCTCATGGAGTTTCTTTCTTTTGCTCGGGACTTCATCCCTTAGCTAATGTTGTATTCTTAGTCTTTCCTTCAGTCCTTGCACTCACAAAAATGGAATTGCTGTATTTTTATCCAAATCCAAGGCAAGGTATTTTCCTCCCCAGCCCCCCCCAAACAACATAGCCGGGAGAAAAAGCCTCACCTTAGATTTGAGTACTACTTTACAGGAGGTGATTTCTAAGTTGTGGTTTTTGCCTTGGTTTCTGAGTCGAAGTGGGAGCTCAGCCTCTACTTGCTCATGGTAGGTATGCAGGGGGCAACTGTAGGAGGGACAGGTGGCAGGGGTCAGGCAGAGGCTGGGGAGGTAGGTGGTAGGGCAAAACATGAGGAATAGGCATGGGGTAAAAGAGTTGGCAGAGGTCAGGCACAGCCATAGAGGGAACATGGGGCATGGGGTATGTGGCAGGGGAACAGGCAGGGAGGGGTCAGGCCAGGGTAAGCAGGAAGGTCAAGGGTGGGAGCCTAGCCCCTTGCCCTCTGCTGCCACTTTCCCTGCCACAGTGGTGGAAGGGGTGAGTTGAAGATGACCCTCTAATAATTTGACTCTGAACATGGAGAATTATAACACTTATAACTTTCCATGTGTAGAATCTAATTATTAGAGGAGGGGATCTTAAATTTGAAATCATCTTGGACTCATGGAAATACAGAAATGGCAGTTTTGTCTGAGCAAGGACTGCAGGACTGAGGTATAGCTCTAAAATGGATTCCTTTATAAATAATTTTTAAAACAAGGGCAGGTCTTCCAACACACTTCAAAAGCTGTATTACTTTATTTGTCTATGATAAGATTGCCTGTGAGTACTAGATCCTGTGAATTCTATTATTCTTTCTATCCCTTTGAGAAGAAAATTACTGTTACCTTAATTATAAATAAGCAATGTATTGAAGACTCTTACTATGCATATCCTCTTTATTCTTTCTTTTATCTTGGCTCTGTTTTACTTGTCATTGATAATAACCTTAGGCAGTAAAATTCACTGCTATATATATTCTATTCTATTCTATTCTGCTATATGGTTTTTACAAAATTGCAAAAAGTGACTGGATCCTGCCCCAGTTGAAACTGGTGGAAGTTTTCCCGTTGATTTCAGAAGGAATGAGATCTTTGAACCAAAGTGACAGATTCAGAAGGAGTCGGCAAACAGTTCAGTTCTAAATGAATATGACTAATATTTTGCAGCCACAAGGAGTACAGGAAGTATTTGTTTTGCTGCTTAAAATGAGAAGAAATCAAGCAGTCCTTCCCCTCTCTCTTACCTCTGGTGAAACATCCAATGACACATTTTTATGTGGTGTGTACTAGATTAAAATTATCCTGTTGAGTGAAATCAAGATTCAGTGTCTAAAGGTATGAGCAATATGAAATATAATAGAACTGGAAATCCAAATAGTTGTTTGTCATGTCAGCATATCAAGTTCTTTTAAATTCTGTTTGTCATGTCTTGTGAAGCATAAATGAGCACTGCTTCACCTCCAAAACCTGGATTAAATTTTAATGAGATATTGATAGACTGATAGGAAAACAGAATGAATATAATTCCTATTGCCACTAACAGGGTAAGGAAACCCATATCCAGGGGATCATATAGACCTCTTGGTGTTAGTGTTTTTATTTGGGGTACCAATATATTATAAAAATTCTTGCTTTAGGTAGGTAATTGATGTCCATTTTGTAGTCTGAACCAATGTATGCGTCTTTCACCAGAACACTGGATTAAGTAAAGCTACCATATTTTTTTTTGCATATTCCTGCTCTAGAATATATAACTTGCACCCTGTTTTTGAAAATGTAGCATGAATAATACTTTTAGCAGTAGCAAAGGGTTGGGGAAGGATATCTGTCACCCATAAATATTATTTGACTAGAAGCAGTTGGGGAAGAAACAGGCTATGATGTTCATAAATTTAGGAGATTAACTGATGGTAATACTTTTTGTTAGTAAGGCAATTTGTACTCTGTATGTTTGAATAGGAACAGAGGGAGAGATCATTCCCCTTTTGAAACAATGATCTCTGAGGTGCAAAGTATTTTACTTTTTCACTCTTAGACTAGTTGAGGTTAGGAAATGAAGGATCTAAATCAGGGGCGGGCAATTATTTTGGGCAGAGGGCTGCTTTTGGCAAGCCATTGAGGGCCACATGACACACAGCCCAGAGCAGATTAATATTAATTTTCTAAATTTTTTAGGGGCCCCGCAGGCCAGATAGAATGGGCCCCGGGCCGCATTTTGCCCACCCCTGATCTAAATCCACTCTCATTAGTCTGTTTTGTGGTAATTGAGGCTTTCCTAGTGGATAATATCCAAATAGACCAGTATTCTGAATTGTCCCATTGAGCTATTGTTTTTGTTGTTAATTTTCTCATTCCTTTTTCACCTTCTGCTGTTCTTTTCCCCATGTCTCTTTTTCCCCTGTCTTCCTTCTCAGCTTTCCTACATCTTCAAAGCCAGAGAAGTTTTGCACTTTGTTCTGGAGGCAGTGTTCTGATTTGTGCTCTGATGTTACATACTGCATGGGTAGACTCTGCCTCTGTCCCTATTTCAAAACTGTTACCAGGTATCTTGTCTCTGACATCTGCTGGTGGTGCACATCAAACAAGTGGTTGAATCTGAAATACAATGTACTTCTTGTAAGAGGCAAATGTCACCCTAAGATGTGGTAAGGTGAGATGCTTTCAGTAGACAGAGGTGGAAGCTGATCCAGGATGGCAAAAATAGGAGTGTGGTGGTGACAGAACTCACTGAGCACAGACAATGAGCTTGGTGCGCATGTTAGGTGGCTGAGAATGGAGCTCTCAGCAGTGAACCCATAGCAAAGGAGGGTGTGACCACATCTCCACACCCTCCATGGATCCATCCCTGGACATAGGGAATTAATAATACCATGTTATAAGGTGCTGGTGAGAGGTCATCTGGAATATGGTATACAGTTCTGATCATAATGTAGTATACAGTTCTGACTTCTGGTTCTCATCTTTGTTATTATTTGCTGTAATGTTGACAAGTTTGTTAAACTCTTTGTAGTTTTGCAAGACTATTTTGGTGACTAAAGTACAAAATGAGTGCAAAAGGTAGTTTTTAAATTTTGCATACCAAACCTATACATTTAGACCATACCTACAAGTAAACCTCTGCCACTACAAGAAAATGTCACATTTTCTGCAGCCATTGCTATTTTCTGAGGTCCTAATCCTATGGCTTTTATTTTTTTTAATAGTTCAGTAATACAGAATATTAAGTTTCTTTCCAGGTAAATATAGACTTGAACTTCACTTCTGATTGCTCATATTATTCGGAGGTAACTTGATTGCTTTCCTACTGGCTACTATGACGTAGTAGTACTTTTAGTTTTATTCATAGCTGATCAATAATTTATGGTAAATCTTAGGAATAGAATATAGCAAGGGAACACTCTTTCCAGTACAAGAAACCAGTGGAATACTTTCAGTCATTCCCCATGTCAGAGAATGATATCATGGGATCTCTGGGTCACTGGAAGAAATAAAATCTGCTTCTAGAACCTGTGCTTTGGGGAAACAAGTAGGAGGTACTTTTCTAAATCTGTGTCCCTTGAAATCCACCAGCCCAGCCCCCCCTTGCTTTTGTGGCAGCCCTAGCAGATCTGCTTACTAGTTGTCTAAGGCCACGAATAGATACTGCACTTTTACTGGTATAAGTGATCAGAAACCGGTCTGTGCCCACAACAGAACAGAAGTTTGGCACATATAGATTGGTTTAAAAATGGCGGAACCCAGTCTAAGATTTGTCCCACACACCAAAGGGCGAATGTGTGTTCTGGTCACTAACAATTTAAACAACTCTGCTTACAGAAAACTGCATAACTTGGATCAATTCCGCCTTAGGCTTTTTTAATGTCTGTATCTAGCCTAAGACTTCCAGTAACGGCTGGAGGAGTGCTCACAGTTTCTCAGGTGTTGTCCAAACAAGTAGGAACACTTGCTTCTCCTCCCCCCCCCCTCACGCCCCCAAGTTTGCAGTCCAAAAAGCAAAGACAAATATATGCAGGTTTTTAATAAATGAGAAATTTCCTGGTAAACTATAATTAGATGACTATGTCCTTATAGATGTCCCATTAGAAATAAGCTATAAAGAAGCACATGAGGATGGGACAATGGTATTGTCTCAGGGAATTGCAAATGAGGGAGCCAAGGGAAAGCCCTCCACATTGTGGAGGCAACGGCATGGAAGCACTATAAAGCCAGGTGTAGGAGAAGCAGACAAATGAGTGACCAAGGCTTAGTCTTGGTAAAGTGCAAAGGATAGGGGGTAATTTACAGTTTCTTATAGTCTGATTCTACTAGTGAGACTCCAGCATTTTAGCTGCTCCTTGCATAAATTTCCTGGATTTTCTGCTGCCTGCAAAAATTTCTAAAAAATCTTCTATTCCTTTTCCTGCCATTGGTCTGTACTCTGCAGCTGTTGCTAGATGAGGTAGGAGCACAATCAGGAGCTGGCAGAGAGTGTTTGCTGCATTCTCCGAGCCTTGGTTTGAGTTTTCTGACTTGTGCTGCTGAGTAAAATGCTAGCACTGGTGTATGCACCTTAGTAGCACTGCTGGACTCAGGGTTATTTCTATTCCCGCCTTGAACTAACAGAATTCTGGTTGCCAGTAAGAAGAACTATAACCACAGATAACTAATGGACTGTACTAAGCACCCATTTTATAGGCGTTTCATTATTTGTGTGATTGCTTTTTAAATTTTCTCTGTGGTCAGAATTATGTTTGTTCTGCTTAGGTGTGGAGTTGGCCCAAAGGCTGGCAGCCACTCACAGCTTCTGAGAAACATGTATGTCAATTACAGACTCACGCTTTGAGTGTTTCCCCTCAGTGGTTAATTTCTTTCTCCTTTGATGTTTAGGAAGCTGGTGACAGTGTAGAGAGAAGCACTCCTGCACAATCTTATTTTGAGTGGTATCCCATTTTAGGATTTTGCAGGCAAACCCTAGCTATTTTTTTGCTGGATTTATAGGTGGATTGTTCAGTCTGGGAATGTGGCACTTCTCCCTCCTCCCACTTCTCCCCCTCACCCTCCATTTTTATTTTATTTTTTTAAAGAAAGTAGATATTGTCCTTCTCCCCTCCCATCCCCAGCCCATTTCTTGGGGAGAGGAGGCATAGAAGACAAAGAACGTGCAGTTTTAGAGAATTTTCAAGTGTCCATTTTGTATGTGTTCATATTCTATTTTTGATGTTTCTTACAGTGAAGGTATTGCCTGTAACTCCAAGTTAACTTATATTTTAATTAGATTCAGATTCACTGATCTGACCTTTACCTTGGGATGTCTGTTTCTATAGACTTCACATTAACTGCAGGTTCAGTAGAAATCCAGTATGGCTAATACTGATGTACTATAAAATGTAGTATATTTGGTTTCTTTTGCTTTAATATTGAAATAGAGAACAACCATATAGAAAAATTGTCTATGAAACATTAAGTAAATAATTTAAACAATTATAGGATAAAATTTAGTGCGGCTGTTGTCTTGCTCCTGTTGACAGCCTGACCTAAATATCTGTCCGTTTGTCACTGTCTTTATATATGTCAAACTGTTCCTGTTTCTTGAATATCTTTTTCCTTTTATTTGATATGTATTATAGTGATTCAGTTGGACAGAAGTGTAGTGCTTACTTTTGACTAATTATTCAGATTGGGGGAGGGGGGTTGTTTTTTGGGTTTTGGGTTATTTTTGCATTTGTAAAGGTTTTCCGTTTAAGTATTGAAGTTGGCTGTTTATATCTGTTTTCCTAAACATGCAGTTATGCTGCATGTCATGACAAAATATAAATAGTATAATTTTGGACTTTTAAGTCCAGCTACATGAGGGGCTGTTTCTACTGTAGTTTGAAAGGGTTAAAGATTATGTGTACAATCTGCCTAGCATAAATTGGAAATGACATTTTGAACTAAAGACCTCCAGCATATACGATCTTAAATCATTACATTGCGTGTCTGTCTATAATACTTAGCTATTTCTGAAATCTATTGCAGTTGCTATTGAATGAAAATAGGAGAGGTGAATGCAAAATAATTGCTGTCTTAGAAATGTGACTTCTAGAATATTTCAGTTATTGTACAGAAGCTGGCCAAAAGAGGTGACTGCAGAAAACAAATTCCTTAAAGTATTACATTTTATTTTTTGGACAAAACTCCATTAGTCCTTATGGAACTTCTGACAATGTTTTCTTCCAAGACTTTAGGAAAAAGTAAAGTCAAGATGGAAAAATATCTTGGGTAGCAGTTTTGCCTTTAATGACATGATTTTAACTGTAGTTGAATTCAGAACTTGTCAGTCTCAAGCAGTTTGGTCTCCCACTTCCATTAGACTTAAGTGATCTGAATGGGGGCTACATGCCTCTGGTTGAGGGCAGAAAATATTAACTGCTTGAGTATGTAGAAAACAAGCCCACCCTGTTATATTACTTCTATAGTCTTGAAATAAAATTGGGAGCTGCAGAGATCATTTGGGTAGAAAATTAAAACATAGTGACTTCTGAATATGTGCTGGTGGTTGACTGATGGGCCAATACTAATACTTTCAGGACTATAAATACCTGTGTGAACAAAAAAACACATATAAATTAATTGTACTTCAGGGCACCATCTCACCAATGTTCTGCTTTCTAAATAATTAGAAAGCATCAGGTAGCAGCTTGGTTGGGTCATAGCATTTTTTCTAATAAAGCATTTACACTTATACTTACGAAAGAACTGTATATCCCGTTGGGAATCTGGGGAAATAAAAAATATATATATAATTGAATGCCTAATTGCAAAATATTTTGACTGACAGGTAAAGCCAGGTAGTCTCCAACCTTTCTAGTAGCTTGGGTCATCTCATTTTGGTAAAGCTTTACAGTGATATTTTGAAGTAAGCTTTCATTATGAACTCAGGATTTGCTGGGCATATGCTTTGAAACAGTATTTCATATTCAGTGGGGAAAATGTTAATGCAGCATTAAGGTAGTAAAATTATTCTAACTTAAAAGTTAACTTCTGACTGAAATATAGAAATAATGACATTGATTTTAATATTATTTTTGCCAGCTGACTAAAGTTTAAAAATATGGCTTAATATGTGTGTGCAGAATGGTTGTGTTGGTCAGTTTATAGTTGCATCTTTAATGTTTCATTAACTTTTGATTTTTAAAAAGTAATCTTTAATTTCCTTTATATGTATTCATTTTTATTTAGAGAAATCGATACAAAATGAATCATAAAGTAGTAGAAGTTGGACATGGCTGAGACCTGCAACAATACTCTTATTCTTGACCTGCCAGATCAGATTTTTTTGCTTAAAAGTATTCAGTTGGGTTTTTTTGAGTCCCTCTTAAGTGATTTAGAGCTAGTTTACACTAAACTCTGTTGTAGGGCCTCTGTTCAGGTGTTAAACAGACTAAGATTGTTGCTTGTAGACAAGTTCTTTGAGCAGTGACGTTTCTGGCCCTTCCCATGGGAGAATATTGCACAGCACTAGAACTTGTCTCTTTCCTTTTATTCACCCTAAATTATCTGTGCTTAATTGTAGCCCTTTGGGCTACCCCTTTCATTCCTTAATTTTTTTATAACAATTTACAAATATTTGATGGCTCTCTTATTTTTTTTTTCTCAGCTATCATTTTGCAAAACTATACCTGTTTAATATAGTAAATGTTTCCTGATAAATTAAGTCTTATACCTGCTTACTCAACCTAATTTACCAACTGATTTCTCTATTTTGTTTCTTCTTAGTCTTGCTTTTAGAAGTTCTCAAGATCACCTAACCCTATGTATATAATAGGTATGTGCACATCCATAGATCATTAATTACCCTTTCTCACTGTTGGGATGTTGGGAGGATCTCAGGTTAATAGATGCAATGTGGAATTTAGGAGACTTTTCACAACTGCACACCTGTCTAGCAGAGAGAGATTTCTGATGTGGCCTTTCCTGGGAATGGAAGGTCTCATTGAGAAACAAATATAGCAGGGCTCATGCCTCACATTTTCCTATTTCTCCCAGCTGGTTGTGGTGAATAGCATTAACCTCTTCCACTGGGTGGTGGTGATAGCTTGAGAGACAGGCTTCCAGAAAGGATCTTTGGGGAAAGCCTTAGACCACACAGATTTTTAAATTTGGAATCACTGGGATCATTACTTGAGTTTCGTACTGAATCAGCAATGGGGAAGCTCATTGGTTTTAATTGAGCTGCACCCTTGCATTTAACCACTGATTTACAAGTCTCATTTGTTTGTGTTCATATTAGTGGCAGGGTGTGAAATGTGGACTTGTCATGGGAAAATTTGAGTGTGCTTAGAAAATATGTGTATTTTAAATTTTGTTTTATTCTTTTGAACTTAGCTAAGCAAGTATTACTTACAAGGGCTAATTAGAAATTAAGTCACAGTTTCTCAAAATCAGGCATTTGAACAGAAGTAATCTCTATTATTTCAGTCAACAAAGTATTATTTTTTTCTCACATTTGTCTTCCTCAAAAACAGCTGACTGGAGGGTTTTTTCCCCTTTTTCCTTCTTTTGGTAATACTCTTAAAAAAATCCCAAAACAACTTACCTTTTTGAGACTGAAATTCAACATGCTTGGTCTCATTTTAAAGGTTTTTAATTCTTGGATAACGATGAATTAAAAAGGGGTTGTGACTTAGAACGCCATTTCTACTCTCACATAATATTTCCACTAGCAATCTAAAGTGTAAGTCATTGATTCGCATTACAAATGTTTTTGCAGGCTAATTGGATATTTTGGATGACACTGATTGTGTTAGGACTGGTTAGAATAAGTAATCTAGAAACACTCCAGGATGTGTGATTAATCTTTACATCTGCAAAATGACTTGGTGCTGTCCCTTTGTCACTACTGCTTCTTCTCTTTTCTTGCTTTAAACAAATCATATAATTTTCCTTGTTTTTGACAAATCACATTATTTTAAGGCAGAATTTAATGAAATTGAATGCGACTGGAACAATCATCTTGGCAATTAAAAATTTCAAACCTCAGCCACCATGGTTAATGGTATGTTTTTGAATAGCAATTAGACTGAGTTGTCTTTTTTATCTAAGTTACAAAGTCACTAGAATTACTTTCCTCTTATTTTGAGTTGTATTGATGTAAAAACTTTTTGAACTGCTAAACCAGACTTTCTAAAGAATTGGTAAATATTCTTGAAAGGTTACAAATTGTGTGTCATCTCCTGTCTTGCTAACATCTGTCCTGCTTGAGGCCCTGAGTATACAGTACATGCTGTCAAGCATCATCGACACTGTGTATTTGACATTGAACAGGTGTCTGTAACAATGCTGTGGCACCCTTTGGAGTCATGCTTCAGGTAGAAGGTGGTACAGGTCACCACCTCATTCAGTTGCAAAGCCAGCAATTTTCATTCTTGTTTCCTGTTGTTTACAACTGGCAAGCACTTGACATTTTACAGATATTGTGGCATCTCAAGTTTGTGCTACTTGGATTTGTGTTAATACTTTAGTTAAGTTTAAAGCAGGTATGGAATATGATCTTTACTGTTGTTAAAATACATTCAAAAACAAACAAAAAACCTCTCTAACAGGAAAAGCAAGCAATAGCACTGTCTACTGAGCATATCTTACTGAGTATGCTTGTATAAAGTTGCAGCTAATGTAATAACAAATGTATCCTTCTAGGAATGCACATTTTCTGGCAAGACAATAATAGTACAAGACTTCAAGGGGGAAAGTAAACCTGCTGTTTTTTCCCCATTTGCCTAATGAGACAGATCATGTTACTAAGAATACATTCTGGAACCATGTATTGCTACAAGGGCAATTGAGAAACAATACTAGAGAAAAATCCAATGTAATGTTTACGTAGGGAGAAGCTACTATAGTGTTCTTTTTTTCTGACAACTTGAGAAATGTTTTAGAAAAGGAACCACCCAGGTTAGCTAAAATGAATAGGAAATAGAAATAAATGCTTTCTTGTTGGCATTGCTGGGGTTTTTTTTGGTAAAGGAATAAAACATAATACTACAGCATACAAGATAAAATAAAAGTAGTGCAAGATTTGCTTTATGAATGTAGCCTCTGCCTGGTTTTTTGCTTAGTTACATGTGGGTTAATTAGTTGTTCTTCAGTAGTGCCTGGTAAGAACTTCTTTGATAACTCCTTTATTTTCTCCTTCACTGATGTTAACACTGAAAAATAGAAGTTAGAAGACAAGAAGGGAGTAGATAAGATTATAAAGTGTCCCAAAGGATAATTTTATTTTAAAAAAGTGCATGTGTATGTCTAATATAGGGATATGGTAGTTCAGTATTAACGGCCAGTTCTCTGTGGGCAGGTCTACATATTCATTAATGTGCTTTTGCTCCTGCACATTAGTATATCTAGTATGACATATTAAATAAGTGCTCATTAGACTGTCCTAATGTGCAGTATTGTGAAAGTGCACACTTTTTTAATGATGTTCAATGTGCAGTAGCCTATTTTCATTGTGCGTTAACGTATTAGCACAGTTTTTGATGTATTTTAATGTGCAGTAAAATAGGCTACTGCACAGTAAAGTGCATGTGTAATTGCACCCTGTGGGTAATTCTGTTTGTGTACTAGAAGCCCTAAAAGGGCTTTGATGGCCCCTACAAATATTTTTGATGCAGAAACATAATATGATCGCCATAGACAATCCTGAGGTGCTCCAACATGGAACCCATGACACTGAGGATATTGGGTAGGAGGGGAAGTGGCCTTTGTGCTTTGCTGTTCTGAGATTTGGAGTTGCCCCCTGTCAGTTTTTGGAGGATATAATGAATTAGATGGCATGCAACTCAGTTCAGATTTCTGGAGGTGCAGAGGAGTTTTTACCTTCTGAGAAATGCAGTGCAAAATCTAGCCCTAAATCTTAAAAATAAATAGATAAATACATCTCACTTTATGTACTAGTATATAAAACTTTAAAAAAGTAAGTACAGGCACATGAACATATTTATTCCAAACATGAGTCTTTCATTTGGAGGGTACAGATATCCTCATTTAACGTTCCCCAGAATGTAAAGAGGAAGTACAAGGAATCAGAACTCATGGTAGAGGGGATATCTTTTATTAAACCAACTAGATGTTTGCAAAAAAAAATTCTTTATTTGCAAGCTTTCGGGTATCAGAGAGAGGATTGTAAAAGTTCTCCTAGGTAGAAATGAAAGTTCATATTTCATAGGCGAGTTGAAGGTGTGGTAAAATCCCCTATTTGGAACAGTTCATTTTATGCAGATTAGACTCGGAGAAAAGTAAAGGAACTTTTCCAGATTTAGGTAAGCCATTGGCAAAGCAGATGCTAGAGATCATAGCTCCTGATTCCTGCTACAGTAACAGCCATGTTATCTGCAACTTTATTAACCAGCATGCTCCATTAACTGGCATGCTGTCCCACTTCCGGTTTTGCCAAGTCCCACTGACCAACTTTGGACTGCAGCCTGCGCAGAGCCCCTCTCTCTGTCCCCCGGTGCACTGATGCCAGGAAGGGGCGGCGGCCTGAACAGGCAAAGATACCTGTTCGCGCCTCTCAGGTAACTGGCATATTTAGTTATACCCCCATTCCCCATGGGTGCTGGATAACAGAGCTTTTGCTGTCTTTTGCTTTTAATTCTAGACCCTATAGTTTCTTCTGCTTCTATTTTGTCCCTTCCTTCACTGTTTACCATTGGCAGGCATATAGTATTCCTTCACAGGTATGTTTCAGACTCCACAATTATTTTCTGTTCAGGGCCATTCAGATTTCCGAAATGGCCACTTGGAGTTGCCACAGAATTTCAGACCACTGCACTTGTATCCAAGAAGCATGAATATTGTTTTTCAAACCTTGCCTTTGTGTAACTAGCAGTACTTCTGTTTTTTCAACCTGTACTTTTCCTTTTGAGCAGTAAGCAATGGGTGAGATAAGACTATATCCTCACCGTCATTCTGAACTATGTTATTTAATCCCTGTTTTCTGGAGCTTTAAAATTCCTCTTGTGCAGTAGGGCTTGCTTTGGCTAAAGGGGATAATAAAATAATAATACAGAATAATTATTAGAAAGAAAACTTCTGCAGGAGATCTGGAATTTTGAAGTTCTTGTATGGTAGTTTATAACTGCAGGTCATAGTTTGTAAGAAGGACAAATATGACTTTGTTATGTTTTTTTAGATTACTTAGCACCTGTAACAAAGTTTACTTGATCTTACTGATGACCAGTTTCATTTGTGTGGGTATTCTGCAGGTGTCACTGTTAACAGTGCTATTTGATGTCTCCTCAAATACGTACTTACTTGAGAGTATCTGATGAAGAGATCTCAGGCTCACAAAAGTTTATGCATCTCTGATTTGGTTAGCCTATAAGGTACATTTCTACCCTGCCTTCTTGCCTGACTTCAAACTAACACAGCTAATTACCTCTCATTTGAGAGATCATATAAAAGAGGAGGAAGAGGAATTATTTGCTGCCAAGACTACTTGAAAGTGTTGCTATTCTGCAGCAGGTGTGGCAAAAGGATATACACCATTGAGATGCATTGGCTTGCCAAGGGTACTGTAGCACATCAAATCTATTTAAGCTCTCCTGTTGCAGTTTGATAGAGAATAGCGCAACAAGGAGCCAAACTGCATGAAACAAAAATGAAGACAGTAAAAGAAATTAAGAGCATTGGGAAGGCAATAAAATGTTATCATAGGGTGGGAGGTAGTTGAAATTCTGCTATTAGAAATGTTGAAACAATAATAGGTTTGTGTGTGTAGGGGGGCGGGGCTTGTGATTTTTAAATTACGGGAGAATACTATTCAATAGCAGGCATATCTATAACTGTATTAACACACTTCAGTTAACGCATATTAAAACTAGTACCTCCAGGTGCCTATACATAAGCAAGGAGGCTACTCTGACTTGCTGTAATTCCAGAGCATCCTAGTAATTACTGCCAGCCAATGGGTTTTTAAGTGTTTATGTAGACATGCCCAGTAAGTGTTATATAGCATGACTCAGTGGATCTCTTTCAGCCTGATATCTGATTTTTAGAATGGAAAAGAGCTGTTTTCTCCTTTAAAGAATTCCTTAGATTCTTGAAAGTTCAAGTATAACAGCAGCCCGAATCTATGAAAAACCAGCAGTCACTAGTGGAGTTATTTTTAAATTCACTTTAGCATTTGTAAACCAGAATATAAACTGCTGTAGCCTCGAGGGAGCTACAGAGAGCTTAGAGCCATCTTTCACTTTAAGATGAGCAGCATTTAAATCTAAGAAGTTTGTCTGGGACAGTACATTTGTTGCTTTTATGCTGTTTGAAGAGAAGACCTTGACAAATGTCAGGCTGAGGCAAGCAATCAAAGAATGAGGCAAACATCTACAGGATACACTTCAAAGCTTCCTGGGGAGGAGCAGAAAAAAAGGACGGTTTTCATTAAAAAACAAATCATACATAAATTTAGCATATTTATTCCTAGCAAAATATCTTTCTGCCAATGTAAGGATAAGAGGAGGTCTTTTCTATGACTAAATTGCTACAATGAATCTTAGATCTTTAATCAAAACACATTTTTGCCCTGTACTGAAAGTTTTTTTTCCTTGTAAAATATATTTAAGAAGCTTTAGGCCCAGCACTGGGTAACAATTTACATTTGTTATGAGTAACTTTAATTTTTTTTTTGGTTAGCATGAATATTTTTTAAATGTTGCAAGTACTAGAAAACATGAAAGAGACTATTTCCTTTGTATCATCACTACAGCTTCCATAAGAATCAGTGCTGTTTCCCCCCCCAGTATTTTCTGAAGTGATTTCTTACTACAGTTTAAAAAAGATGCGCTAACATTAAACTGAAGAAACAACTAAGAATAAGGGACCAAACATAAGTTAATAGAAGAGTTTTGCAACTGAGAAGAATCTGATTTTTATATAAAACATTTAAAAAACCTAGGTAGATATAGAAATGTAAATGTTTTCCATTTTAAGAAGGTGCATGCTATGGCTGTATAATTTCTTTACAGAACCTTGCAAAAAGGGTACTGAACGTTACCAACCTTGCAGGTTATTTATTTTTGCCACTGGAAACTATATCCAGTCTCATGGTGCGCCATCAAGAGATCTGGAACAGGTGTGAAATGTAAGCTTTTGCTGCTATATGTATGGAACTTATGTTATCTCCATGCTATCTCAGAGCTAGGAAAAATAACTTACTCTGGTTTGGTTCTGTGGAAAACACAAATTGAGTTAACCATATTTAAAATGAAATATGTATGGATTCTCGCAAGCTTTGTACATTTTGTTTGCCACTTACTCCAAATTGATCATAAGGGGAGCCTGTAAAGAAAGCTGTGTTTCATTGTTTAGTTTGCTTAGTACTTTCCACTGGTTAGAAGTCTTCCGGAAAATAACCTTCTGTCTTTTCAACAGAAAGTATTTGGAATTTGACAGAGCTGACGGATTAGAGGAGTGGCTTTTCTTGGCTCCCACAAAATTCCTCGTATGTTTAACTGAATTTAAACCATTAAATAACCATTCCCACTTTGCCAGTTGCTTTGTCAGCAAAATGCTGGCAATGTGCCAAAATAATAACAAATGATAAGTGTTCTGATTGAAAACTGGGCCCTGGCTTTCTCCATGGCAGCAGTGGCAGATGGCATTGTACAGAAAGCTGTGGGGAGCCCACAGCCTGTGTGCTGCTGGAACAGCTGTAAATAGGGGAAGGAAGGAGCTGAGCTGGGCTTCCTCCAGCATATGGAACCAGCTGCCCATTCTGTCTGTTCTGGGTATATAACGTAAGGCAGAAAATATTGCCTCAAAAAGTGATGGAGAGAAAAGAGTGGTTTGTAAGTCCCTTTACCTCAGTCCTGAGCCCAAGAGCTCAAACACACCATCCTGTCTCCCAGTGAGAAAATATAGTTAGTTCTTTTGTCCACAAATTGGGATTCAGACTGTGATGTTGGTACAAGATGGGCCTTTATTATATTTGGTTTACTCGTTTCCTATTAAAAAACTTACTCTTTGTATATATGAAAACAATGCTATGTAATTTTTAAGGTGAAGTACTTCCAAGTAAGGAAATAACTAAATTTGATGCCTGTGCAACTCTGTTTGCATGTGTGTATTGTGATAACATATTTAATTGCGAGATACTGTGCTTTTTTTTTTTCCCATAGTACCATACAGTGGATAATGTTCAGTAAATAAATTGGGGTTGCACGTGGAATAAAATAGTGGTTTTTTTTCTAGAAGTTAAAGGCATGCAGCGGACAAGGCCAGGGACTGCAAAGAATGGTCATATGCTTAAGGCATATGATACTACTGAAATCTCTTCTTTCTGCTTGGTCACTTAAAAAGGGGCGATCTACTAAAATCATAGTTTTGTGTTTTCCCTGATTCCTATAACTTTTAACATTCCCTTGATGATAAAAAACTTCTGTCCTAAAGGGATGATGACATTAAATTTCTGTGAGAAATGTAAATTGGGTTCCCGTCCCCCCACCCACACACAGGAGGGCAAGCACTTAATAATTGCAGTTCACTCAAATGGGGCCTGTAAATCAGGGGTGGGCAGTTATTTCAGGCGGAGGGCTGCTTACTGAGTTTTGGTAAGCCATCGAGGGCTGCATGACAGGCAACCAGGGGCAGATAAATATTAATTTTTAAAATTTTTTAAGGGCCCCGTGGGCTGGATAGAATGGCCTGGTGGGCCGCATTGTGCCCATCCCTGCTGTAGATGCTCAGTCCCTTCTGCAGTTGAGCAGTGTGGCCTGCAGAAATGAGTACAGTGCTGGGAGCTATAGAGGCTCCTTACTCGGAAAGCCATTGATTTAACACATGGCCCGAACTAACGCCTTTTCTCTCGTGTATAAAATAATACTTTTTTTATCACTGGGGGGAAAGATGAAGTAACACTTGTGAGTTACTTGGACAGTACAGCGCTGAGGTCCATAGAAAGAATTGTTCAGGAATTAATAACTTGATATTCAGGGCAGTATTTGGATGGTATGTGTTAAGGGAGGCCTTGTGCTAAATGAGGAGGGTGATAAGAAATATTGAATAGTTACCCCATTTCCTGAACTCCGTCTAGTGGCTTGATGTATCTAAGCTCCGTTTTCAAAAAATGATTTAGACGCTTGGGAAAATGCCCAGGATTGGAACTACTAAGTTGGTTACCTGTTTTTGAAATCTGTATCAGAACAAGTAGGCTAATGGTAATGAAATGATACTGCATTTACTGTGCAGTAAGTTACTATTCAGTAAGCATTATTTTAGACCATTACAATGCAGTAACACTGTGTGCACTGACTTGGGAGTAAAGTTACTCAGTGCTGCAGCCACGAAGTTTGGTGCCCAGGGCAAAGCTCGCAGCGGCAGCCTGCCTTTGGCCTGCGAACAGATCTGGGGGGCATATGCCCCCCACCCCCCAAGCTTGTTTGGGAGTATACACAGTGGTAGGAACCACCATTCCCCTGTCCCCCACCTCCTTTCCCCCAGGTGAGCTGCTTGTGGCTTTGTTCTGCACCACGTCCCAGCTGGGCAGCGTCTGTTGTCACTCCTTTGCTTAGGAACCTCACTTCCTCCTCCCTCCCCACTCCCTTTGCTGTGGCATGGAAGCTACTCCCAAGTCAGCCCACACAAACAGGGTTACTACACAGTAAGATATCTACATGCACTTTACTATGTAGCTACTACTCAGGAATAAATTTGCTACTTGCATCATGTAGGTAGCAAATTTACTCTTGAGCCAGTGTAAGTTGCCATAGTTACTGCACAGTAACGGTGCACATGTAGACATGCCCAGCGGTCATTCCTAAACTAGTGTTTAAGGAGGCTTTAGCAGTACTTATTATACAATTATTTAAGTATATACATCCCACTTAAAGTAGTTAAGGTATTAGAAAATGTAAGCTAGGCATTGGCATTGGCAGAGAGATGGACTAGATGACCCAAAGAACTTTTCCAGCACATTCAGCCCTAATCTTAAATTTGTGCAAGAAAATTAAAAAGTTCTGGGGGATTGCACCTGTATGCCCAGTATGAACCACAGTTCATTTAATGGAGAGGTCTATGGCAGGGGTAGTTTATTATATAGAGTGCAGGAGTCAATGGAGGAAGTGGAGGGTCGAGCAGAACGCAGTTTGAGCAGTAAAGCAAGCTGAACTGAAAGAGAGATGCTTGGGATTGAATTTCCTAGCTTTTATTAGCGTGCATGATTTTGTTAAACCATAGCACTCTTTGTCAGGATTTTTACCCTTGGATTACTGATACATAGGCTCAGCCCTAATGTCATGTTTAAGTTTTTGGTCTGGGAATAGATATGTAAATCCGTAATCGTCAGTGAGTGCTCCATATAGATTAGTGAAATGAAATTTAAGACAAGCTGCAAAAACAATAATTTAATCAATAATCCAGTCCCCCAGTAACAGAGCATTGGGGGAAGGGAAAGCATAGTACCCAGAATCCTACTGCTGTTGGCTATTCAAGCATGCACTACATATCCCCCCAGATCTAAGCTGCCTTTCTGAAAGGTGCCCTTTTTTGTATGTAAAGAATCATGTTCATGCTTTCAAAGATGGCAGTTTTCTCAGGAAATTCAAGTGAAAGTCTCAAGAGATGTGAGTAGGTCTTAAGACAATTTAGATATATTATAATGAATATTAAGCTACATCTTCTGCATAAGACTGTGGTCCCTTTAGAAGTGGTGATAAGAAAAAATGTTGTTATAGTAAGGTTATAAACATGAAACCACACTTGACCATAGTAGAAAGAAGAGGAGCTCTTCATGAGGATTTATTCAGTAAGATCAATCAGAAATAAATCTCTTGTTCCTGAAGTCAAAGACAGCCAGTAAGATGTGAATTAAGAGCATTAGGAACTCCTAAAGGCTTGAAAGTCAGCAATTCGCTATTTGTGTGCTGCTTTTTTTTTCTTTTGGTAACAAGTTTGAAACCTTTGATCAGTTTTGGTTTCAGCTGTTTGTTGTTTGAGTTCTGTCAGCATGCTTAGCCTTTAACATAAAAGAGATGTATAGAAAGGAGCTTACAGCTGAATTGGATGCATGGTATAGTTTATCCATATAGTTATAACTTGTCTAGGTGGAAGATCCTACCTAGTGAATAGCCAGTTATTATTTTAAAACTTGCTTATAGTTTGTTTTCACTTTTGGTGGATTATAGTTCACAAAACTACATGATTAGAAGGAAAAGTAAATGTTTAATGAAACATTAGAAAGGGAATTTACAAAACTTTCACAAATGAGCCTATGATCTTCATTTCATCAACCTACTGGATACAAAAAATCATGTACTTAATACAGACATTGGATTTGACACATTATATAACTTACCTACCATCTGACTTACCACATAACTTCTCTGCTATTTATCAGCTATATTCATTTCCTTTCCCGCTCCTCCACCTGTCTCTCATCCATTGACTACTTCAATTTACATTTTCACTGACTGGCTTTTTTGCATACAAACTGGCCTCTGACTTCTTTACTATTCCATCCAGGAAGAGCACAGATCAACTGCAAATGCTTCCTCAGCCTGATAAAGGGTATCTGAAAGCTTGCAAAAAAGAACTTTTCCAACTATTTGAGTTGGTCTAATAAAGGTTCTTTGGGTACATCCAATATCTTTGTCTGCTCATGAAGCATTAGATGAATGTATGCAAGATAGAGAACCATCAGTAGCTATTAAACATTATAGTTTAGGTACAAGCTCCAAATTAGGACTTCTTAGGCCTCTTAACACTGACACTGTAAGGGAAGAGGGTGCAATGATAGCTGAGTTTGGATAAATATTCTTCCCCTTATCTCCTTTGGGACACCGAGATGCAAAATATTAGGCTAGATGGACCTGAGATGACTTAGTGTGGCACCTCATATTTTAAAACAAAACCTGGTGTGGGGAGATGGAAATAGAATTATCTTCTGTGGACATGGTATATAGCTAGCTCCTGGAGACCATACATAAAAGAAGTGACTAGTGCTGAAAATATCCCAGATTTTTAACCAGCCTGTGTCTTCAGGAAAGATAAGCTGGGGGTGGGGCGGGAAAGGGGTTGAGGACGGGGAAGGATAAGGAACAGTAAGTTTGCTATTTACTTTTGAACATGTTTCATATCGTGTAGATTAATAAAGTAAGATAGTATCAGCAAAATAAGGATATTAGTTAAAAGGGACAACAGGGATGTGGAATGTGTAATACCGACTGAGAAAGAGGAAATGAAAGTCTGAAGAAGACTGGCTTACTTGAGCTGTGGGAATTAGCACAGAAATTATTAATAGAAACTGAGAAAAACAATATGGTTATCTAAGGAAGTCATAGGAGTAAAAGTAGTTGTTTGCAATGTGTGTGAGGATGCATGATGGAAAATTCATAAAGTTATGAAAGAAATATGAAAAGGGCATAAAACTAGTTAGGACAACCAAAGCAGATTCATAGGGAGATTGATTTTTTCAGGAAGAAGAAAAACAATAAAGGGTTATTTTAAACACAGAGAAGTTACAGACTGAGGAGAAAAGCAACAACATCGCTGAGTAATAGTGAAAGGAAATTTGCACAGGAACAGGATACGGGGTTCTGTAGCTAGAAAGTTTTTGTTTTTTTTCTTCAAGTGTTCACAAGGGATTAGACTGGAGGTAGATGCCAGAAATTAAGCATTTTTTAAGACTAGAAACTGAAGATTTTACCCAGTTGGAGGAAAGCAAAAATTTGAATGTGTTTTAAATTATGAAGATGTTATCCAAAACCCCGAAGAAGAGTCTGAATAGATTAATAGCTAAGTAAAAATCATACACATGCAGTCTGTTTTATTTAAACACCAATACTACATGGAGTGCAGGGAAGTTCCAAAGCACTAGAAAGAATCAAATTTATAGGGTCAGTCTTTGTAAGGGAAGAGGAAGTGAACTATATAGTTAGAGAAATTATAGACAGAAATACCTATTTTCCAGGGAGAATTTCATTTACATATTCTTCAAGAATCCTTATCTGGTTTAACACTTTCCATAAACCCTGCAAATTTTAAGTAGCTCTTAGGTAGTTTGTTATTTTTTTCTTTCTGGGATAGTATATTAAGCTACCTGAATAAGAAATAATACAGCTACTAACAGTATAAACATGCAAAAGTACTACAGCACTTGGAGACTGGTCCTGCAACTAATCAACTCTCATTAAAGTCACTCAGCACCTCCATAAGCTAATGTAAAATAATGAGTTGCTTATGGCCCTTCAGGATTTAGACCTATGTTAAGTATTGACTAGAATTAGTACACTTAACCTGGTATTAAATTCATTATATAAAACTGGCATAAGGAACTGTTTGACAAAGAAGTAGAAATAAAAGTACCAAAAGCAGATAAAATTAATGAACAGAAAAAGAATCAGATGGCAATAAAGTCATTGTGTGTGGAATACTTGTTTTGTGGAATTCTGCATTTATGCAGGGTATTAAAATAGCACACGTGCAAAATTTGAGTTGTGGTTCTTTTATTTATGTACAAATTATGGTGTAGGCAGGTATTACTGGGGGCCTAGAACCTGATCTCTCACCAGTTTTATGATTGTGAGAACTCCATTTACCATAACAAAAGTTTTGCTGATTTCCATTCATAAAGTAAGATCAGAATTTGGCTCACTGAACAGGAGAGAATTTTAAAGAGGCAATTTTTGTGCTATATTTCAGCTTCCTCCATTGTTCCCTAGTCTATCATACCTCATTTTAGAGTGTGGCGTTTGATAAAAGAGACATAAGTACTGTAGATTAAAAGCAATTAATGGTGCATCTCTTAGAAAAACTTTCGCATTTTACATAGTTAAAATAATTTGGTTTTGTCATGACTGCAGTTACCTGAAAATAATTTAAAGTATTCTGCATTTGTGAAGGATGTTGTAATAATAGATAACTTTTGATAAATGATTTCTCTTCCAAAGACATGAAATTAATAGAGGAAAGCTCTTTCTGAACTTGTTGCTTTAAATAGAAGACAATATCTGAGCAAAGTTCAAAATTATAAATTCTGTCTTGCCAAAATCCATTTTCCATTACTGAAGAAGTGCACTTCCCTATTGCAATCACAGAATGTTGCCCTAAACTATTTATTACAGCATCAGAGCTGCAATTCTTGTCTTTAATCTAAGACATTCATACCACAGCTGATCAATACTTCAATCTGGTACTGAAACGATTTGTAATTTTTGCAATGCTTTCTTTAGCATTAGTTACAGTATAACGCTTCTGCTTCACAGAAGATAACTCCAGTAATTGCTGGAGTGTAAATGCTGCTATACAACTCTGCACTTTGTTGGGCTCTGTGGAATGTATTTCTCTGTTCCATTTCTGTCCAAGGGAAAGGCAACGTATACTTACCATTTAAATACCCACTCTGTTAAAAATGTGTGTGTGGTCTTTCTCTTTCTCCTTCCTTCCACCTATTCATAGTGCGTCTCTGTCAACTTCAGATGTGATGGATGGAGAGTCAATGAGTGGGGAATAGAAGGCGTGGAGATATTATTATATGAGGGAGAAATGCAACAAAGGGCTGGATGCAGGATCTGAAGAATACTGAATAAAGAGTGTTCTCTATGTGAGAGAACTATATACAGAGGGAAACTTAGGAGGTGTGGGAGAAAAGCAGCAGGTTGGAGAAGTCTCAGGGGGTAATAGAAGAGAGCAGAGAGAATCCATGATTTAGTTGGAGAGTGGCAACTGAAGTTGGTGATATTTTTGATAGGCTGGAGGAGAAGGAGTTTAGGTAAAATGATGATGAGGGTAAAATAAGGACGTGCTATATAGGCAGGTGAGGTTCTTTGGGTAGATCTGTTGTTAGATCAACTAAATAGTTGGAAAAAAGGAATGCAAGTGGTCAGCTTGAGACGGGTTACCTGGCGTGTCAGTTGTTAGGCAGGTTGTAATGTGTCTTAAATCCAATGTCTACATTAAGTCCATGATTTTTTTGTATCCAGAAGATTTATGAAGTGAAGTCCATAGGCTCATCTATGAAAGGTGTTTTGTAAGTTCCCACTGAGGATTAGAACTGAGAGTTTGGAGAGCGTGCAAGTGTCTTGTGAGAAGTGGGCACCCCCAGGTAATTGGATATTTTTATCTTTGATGGATTTTTGGTATGCATTCATTTTGGTATGCAGTTGTTGTTTGGTTTCTCCTACATATTTTCCATCAGGGCATTTGGTGAACTAAATGAGATATATAACATTTTTCAGAGATGCAGGTGTAAGATCCAGGAATGGTGATGGTTCTGTCACGGGGTGTAGTTATAATGGGACTGAAGATGTGTTGGCAGGCTTTACATTTCTTGTCCTGGTATAGTTTGGAAGTTTGCTTCTGGTGATAAGGTTAGTTAGCAAGGTTCAGTCCTTGTTTAAAGGCTAGAATGGGAGAAAGATCGCTTTAAGAATTGGGTCTTCATCTAGTATGGGTTGCAGTTGTTTGAGGATTTTCCATACAGGTTCCAGGGAAGGATGGTATGTCATGTCTAATGGTATGCAATTTGTGGAGATTTTCTTTTTGTAGTGCAGCAATTCGAAGGGCTGTGGGCAAGATGGCTGCTGCTCCCACTCCTCAACACTGATTGGCTGCAAGAGCTGCCTGTCATGTGGCCCCACTCCTCTCCACCAATCAACAATGGGCATAGCTGCATGACAAACAGTCCTTGCAGCCAGTCAGTGGTGAGGGCGTGACAAGAAGCCCCCACTGCTAATCAGTGGTAAAGGGTGGAACCACTGGTTCCTCGGCCAATCAGTGGCACGGGGGGGGGCTGCCATGCACCATATGTGAAATGGCTGCCTGGGCCTGTGTTCCGACTGTGAAATGGGCGGGGGGCGTCCATGCAAGTTAGGTAGGTTCCCTACATATAGTCTATGGAAATATATGGACTGCTGGAGCAAGTAAAGTTTGGGAGGGAGAGGGGGATACCATTTTCAAAAGGCAAACAGCTTTGCTGCTATAAGCCATTGCTGGCTCAGTTAGGAAGGGGAGTAGCAGTTAAGAAAAGTATTATAGGCTTGCGTGAAAAATCCAAATAGAAAAACAAAGTATTGGGCTGAAGTAATTTAGTTTTTCATAAGTTTTGAGCAGCAGAAGTATAATATTTGAGAAATTAGCATTTTATAAAAATGAAAATCTACATTAACCAGTTATTAAACTGAGCCTGGTAACTCAGCTTTCCTAACACCTGGCTTTTTTCACAATTGTCTTCTGGTAGTACTAGGCACTGCCCAGTTTACATAAAACTGACTGCTAACCCCCACATTTGTTGTTTATATAATGATGTTTGCAGAACATAAATAGGCTAGTGATGGTCAAATTCTTCCTTTGTAGATCATCTAACTCCAAAATTACCATATTTTCTTGCATATAGCATGCACCTTTTCCTCCAAAATCAGCCTGCTAACATTGGATAGTACATATTAAGCAGGAAAGCTGATTTTCTGTCTAGGATGGAAGTACTTTGTCTTGATTGCTGCTCTGCAGTGCAGCAGCCTGGGATTACTTTTCAGGCAGCTGAGGAATTGGTTGACTTAATGGCTCACTGTTCTCCATTCCACAGGTATTAAGGATGGTCTTTTCTTTGCAGTGGTCTTGATGTTCTGCTCAACAAGCTAACCTTTCTTAAGCCAGTCTTGCTGTCTGCTAGCCTCTCAGAGGTTTCTCCTCTGATTTCACAGCCCTGAAGATTCTTTAGCTCCTAGATACACCCATGGAGACCAGTCTCCAGCAGCAGATAGGGTTTCAGCTTTAGTTAAGCAGGAAAGGTAGGGTGAGTCAGCTGATGATCAAGTTCTGTCCATGCTCTCTGCAGTCATATCTCTGGAATTTTTTTCTTTATTCTGCCTTTCAAAAACAAAGTGCATATAATATTCTGGGGCTTGTTTTATGTGAGAGAATACACTGCTTTTTATTAAAATAAACATTTTTGAAGAACTGGAGCTTTCCCCTCCTACCTTGAAATACTGTTAAGGATCACATCTGATTCTCTGTCTCTCATGTCTGTCTGAACATTTTTATCTGAAATCTTGTCTTCTCATTATATCTTTGCAGTGAAGCAGAGATCTGAAACAAAACATGTATGTTTAGCTGCTCTCAAGGATGAGAGGCTTTTTAGGACACACAATTTAAACCAAAGGAACTGGTTGTAATTTAGTAGGTGTAAGTATATTTTTTTCAAAGTCAGTTTGGATTACGACTGTTCTTTGTTGTTATGTAGACCTTTTCCTCTTCAGATTGCAAAGTGCCTTGCAAAGGAAGAGAAGTACCTTAATTCCTATTTCTCAGAGTAACTGATGCCTATCAGGCATCAGAGGTGAAATGACTGTCTTAAAGTTAAGAAGTCAGTGGCCAACACAGAACAGGATCAAAATTTTATCCAGAAGATCATGATGACTTTTAGAATTAAAATTCTTTTGCATTTACAAAAAATATTGTACAATCCTTTGCAAGCAGTTACTGTACAATTATTACCATATTTTCACACATACAACACTGATCTCCAAAGTGGATCTATGATGTTGAAAAGAGTTAAAGAGTATCAAGGGTTGTGAAATAGGAGAAGAGACCAGGAGCGACCAGCAGATAGCAAAATTGGCCTAAATGATTGAAAGCAGGTTAGATTTGTACCTTATAGGCTAACCAAAGTATGTATGTATGCTTATAGCACAAACTTTCATGAGCTTAAGTTCACTTCATCAGATGCTGTGAAAAGACATGCATAGAACAGATGTTAGTTTAAATAGGACCAAGACCATCAGGTTGCATCAAGACCATTGCAAAGGACAGACCATCCTTAACACCTCTGGAGTGAAGAACAATGAGCTATTAATAGTAATACCATTATTGCTGTCCAGTGGAGCAGGAATGACTGTGGGATACTTCTCTAGACAGAAAATCAGCTTCTCTGCTTAATACATGCTTCCCAATTTTAGGGGGCTAATTTTGGGGGCATAAGGTACAGGCTATATATAAGAAAATATGGTATTTTTCTATTAAAGAGAATATATTTTGTGTGCCGCGTTTTCAGAAAAAAGGAGCGCGGAGCAATAAGTGAGACTTCTTCAGATTTTTTTCTTAAAATGGTTCATGTTTATAATAACTTATAAAATAAGTGCTCCAATATTTGATACAATAGGGACTACAAATATTATTGATTGTTTGTTGGCATTTGTAAAGTATAAATACCTTCCTGGAATAAGCCTGAAACTTTACCAGTCACTCGCAGCCAGAAATCCACAGTGATTTCTTTCCCTTTATTAATGCTGGCTAAAATCAGTTATTTTTTATATTGAACTCTTCTTAATTTTTAACCTTTTTTCTTTACAAGTTTTGACATACTGTTTTTGAGCTTTTGAAGGGCAGGCTGAAAGATTGCAAGGTTGTGCAGAGGATTGGGATTTGTGGTTGTCAAAAGAACAGGAATAAACCTATGCTGTTGAAACCACCCTTTGTTATGGAAAATGACCTACATGAAAGACATAAAGCAGTACTTATTCTATCACAAATGGTACATGCAACAGACAGGCAGAAAGGCAAGTGGTTTTGGACAACAATGATGATACTTGTGGCATATATTAAAATTGAGGTTAACAACATTGCAAGGGAAACCATATTCAGATTTATATTTCTGTTATGCCCGTACATTTTAAAATGAGGCTATAATGAAAAATGAGAGAAACTATAAAGAAAATGCCTTATATTAAGAGAATTAAAGAGCTCAGTCTGTTCAGTATATCAGAAAGAAGATAACTTGATTTGAGTATCTCCATGGGGAGAAGTACTGGGTACCAAAAGTCTCTTTAAACTAGTGAAAAAAGACAAAGCATGAACCAGTGGCTAGAAGCTGAAGCCAGACAGATTCAAATTGATAATAAAGCAGACATTTTTATTAGCGAAGTCAATTTGATCTTTGAAAAACACCAGCAAGGAAAGAAGTGAATTCACCATATTTTGTTGTCGTCCAAAAAAGTCATACAGGTTTGTTCTGAAGACATACTTTAGCCAAGCATGACTTATTATTTGTGCTACTGGTTTGTGATATACGCAGGGACAGACCATATGATCCTTTCTTGCCTGAAATGCTATGAATGTAGGTCCAAGCATGAAGAATGAATTATGTACTTTGTATGCTAAAGATCAATATAACAACCTATCACATAGGTGAACAGAGAAGCATAATTTACTGTAGGCATGTTATTAAATATATACTACAACCTTTTAAGTATTTCACAGAATTCCAAATATGCGCTTCCTAAATATTTGGAAGTTTTTCACTTACTTCAAAAGAGTAGATCAAGAAATATAGTCCACAGAAATATATAATATTAATTAATATTTTTATTTGATGTATATGCCACGCATCTCAACAAAGGCCCAGGGGAACTTTACAGTAGGAAAACAGAATAACCAATAAAACAGGTGAGCAAATAAGAAAGTAAAAAACTTAAAAAGGCAACTGGAATATCAATATAAACCCTATAAAATTAGCTTAAATTTGTTAGTTATGTGCTCAACAGGACAGTCTTACAGTGTTTCTAAAAGGTATCCCAACTTGGGGTCTAGCAGGTCTCAAGGGGGAAGGAGTTTCAGAGCTGAGGAAGTGACTTCTGAGAACAATCTCTCATACATTTCACCTGCTGGATTTGGTGTGCTAATGATTTTTAGGAGAGTGCTCTCTGCTGACTGTAGCGTGATGGGTGATATGGGAGAATGCAGTCCCTTGGATACAGACAGCTCACACTGTTTAGGGCAATGGGGACCAACCTTTTTGGCAGGCATACTACAAATTAGCTCTGCATCCTTCCTGAGTACCACTCCAATCTCATTCCCCTCCCCTATCTCTTGCTCTGTTTTCTTCTTCCTGCCCGATCTGCTGCAGTGCTGCTTGTTCCCTCCCCAATCTGCTGCATATCCCACACAGACTGCCTGTGCTACTTATGGTTGGCCACCTGTATTTTAGGGACATATAGGTCAGAAACAGCACCTTGAATTTTACCCAGGAAGCTGTTGGGAGCCAGTGTAGACTCTGTGTAACAGGTTGTTCTGTCTCTTTAACAGGAAATGGGTAGCCCTGTTGAGAGAGTCCATCTGTGGAGCTTTTGGTTAGGCAGGGACTATCCTGCTAGGAGCATTAAAAAGCTTCCAGAACTGTAGGCAAGAAAGGTGGAAGCAATCGTGAGCAGAACAGTTTGGTACAGGAAAGGGCCAGGATGCTGTGCTGGAGCCAGAGCCAAAGGGTTTCTCTCCTGGTGCCTAAGAGATGGCAGAAGGACTTGATTTTGTTTGTTTATTTACCTGTGTGTTGCCAGATATGGTGTTTTATTTGGGATAACTGGCTGAAGCACTCAGGGGAAAAAAGCACATCTGCAGAAGCAAGGAGGCTAGAAAACCTTCTGCAGTACTGGGGTTGTGCTCCCTGCAGTCCACCTCCATCAGAAGTCAGGCCATCGCTTTCTGCACCAGCCACAGCTTCTGGTCTGTCTTCAAGGGCATCCCTTTGTAGAGTGCATTGCAGTAGGCCAGCCTCAAGGTGACAAAGGCATGAATGATGGCCCAGTCTAAATCGGAAAGAACAAATTGGAGATTTGCCAGATAGAACTGGTGAAAGGCTCTCCTAGCCACCATTGCTTCCTGAAGACCCAGGTGCAGTAGAGGATCAAGGAGTATCCCAAGGCTGCAGACCTGAGTGAAAAGGGGAAGCTGAACATCCTGTCCTTTTCTCTCTTGCCAAGTCAAGTGGTCTGCCATGTGTTAACACTAATGTCTTGCCTGGATTCAGTTTCATTTCGTTCACCTGAATCCAGTCCTCAAGTGTGGCCAGGCACTGAGATGGGACTGAGACCATGGGGTCTGGATCAGATGAAAAGAAAAGGAGAGCTAGGCATCATCAGCCTACTGTTGGCACCTTACTTCAGATCTCTACACAGTCTTGCTCAGCAGTCTCAGATAGACATTAAACAGGAGTGGACCCCATAAGATAGGTCCCAAGGGGAAGATAATTACTCTTAATGCCAACATCTAGGAACTCCCTGCTAGGAAAGAGCAGAACTAATAAAGAGTAAAATCCAATAAATCCCATGCATCCTGCAGAATTCTTATACCCCAGGTTGAGATGTTGATATATTTGCCAAGACCTCCCAACTAGGAGCCTGCCCTTAACAAGCTTTGGATATTTTCTGCTATCAGTGTGTTTAGTTTTCTATGCAACTTTCAGCCATTTTCTTTTTAAAGCTTCATTACCCCGTCCACAACTTGTTTGTTGCCCATGAAAGGCATCTGTTTTTTTTTTTTAAATGACCACTGTTTTGTAGGTGGCCTGATTAATCTCTGATGTCCCACCGACATATTGGGACTTCACATTAAATCAAGTTCATGATGCCCAGAGCCTTGGTATAGCCAGAAAAATCTCAAATTCTCTCCCCTGTACTTTCATATTCCTTCAGAGAGGACATAATATTAAGGCAAGTGACAGAACAGATAGAAAATGAAAATAGCCAGTTATTTCATTTTGCTCTTGCCATTGTAGATATTTGATTCAAAGTACCTGCTTTTATTCTTATGGTCCTTCTTTTTGGATGAATTTTTAATGTAAAATCACAATCCTTTGTGTCATCATTTTTGATGATGGAAACGAGGGGCATGTCGAGTACTTAGTTCAACTTTTATGCCAAAAGCAGAAAGACAAGCAAAGTAGCCTGGTTTATTTAGTGGAATAATTTTGATGGGGTATTCTATAGGAGTCTTTTTGGACCTGACAATACTGTTATGTTGTGAAACTTCCTTATTGCTGTCCTGGAGGATTAATTCTGAAGTGTGTTAGTCTATTTTAAGATTATGAGGGAGAAAATCCCTATTTTTGAATAATATTTCTCAAAACAGCCTATATAGTTAAGAGCAACTATGCAAAATGTGAGACTGTTGGGTAAAAGCCAATTGGACTTGAAAGGTTTCTCTGTATGAAAGTCCCTCTTTCAGATTTTCATTATCAAGGGACAATAAAACACAGAGGGATGCCAGAATTGGATTTATGTTCACAATGGAGATATCCAGAGATAACTGTACTTTCCTCTAAAATAATATGAGTAGTACATTGAGTAGAATAAATTACAAGCAGCACTGACTCAAAGGAAAACAGTCATCTCTTGTTTACCCCTTCTCTGTGTCCTGTCTCCTTTTCAGCTG
This sequence comes from Crocodylus siamensis, assembly GCF_052110815.1. Classification (NCBI taxonomy): domain Eukaryota; kingdom Metazoa; phylum Chordata; order Crocodylia; family Crocodylidae; genus Crocodylus; species Crocodylus siamensis. The sequence goes on from NC_143397.1 coordinate 63,177,164, forward strand.
CAATTATAGCATGTGTTAAAATCAACTGAAGTGCAGCACCAGAGAACCCATGCAGAGACTTTCTTTCCTTAATCAAATACTACAGCTTAAAGACAAAGACTACATTAGATATTTTAGCATGTTACTGTTTCCCAATTAATGTTTTGTTTTTATTGGCTATGGGCTCAAGCATTACACCTTCTGTTTTTATCTTGAGGTGGTAACATAAAAGGTTAAGGAACAAATTCACCTAGAACTATATGTTTCTGATAAACTCCCATGTTCCCATAGCAATTTTAGTAACCACATGCTGTTTCCCTGGAAGACTGACTTGAGGATATTGCCTGATCTCTCTCTACCTCCCATGGTAAACCTTCTGTTTGTTTTGTGAATTTAGTAGTCAAAGGTGCATGATAAAACTTGCCATCTCTTAGTTAATGACACTTCACAGGCAGCAAGGCTGCCAAACTGCTGCAGAACTTTCTTTTTTACCTCATTAAACAGCACAGAGGGATAGGTCACAACAATTATCTGTTCAATCCAAGCCACCCTATATTGACTACAACATTTAAATCTATAAACAGATATGTACAATCAAATGAAAGCTTGAACAGAGGAAGGGCATCCTCAGGGCTCCATAGAGACTAAGGAAAAGCTTCAGCAAAACTAAATCAACATGACTGAATTTTTCAGACAAATGCATCACCAGCTAAACAGGGGTGGGGGGAGGTTAAACTCTCCCTATCACAGTATTTTAGTTTATTTTAGTATTTTTTCCAAAAGAAAAAAAGAAACATATTCACTGTGCTTTGTCTAAGACTTAGAAATGCATACTGTGAATAGTTGCTCTCACGTTCAGTCCTGGGATGCTTCATAGCACCTACTACAACATTCCCCAAAGAGCAGTACTATCTTGCCAGTCAAATATTCTCCAATATCATCAGGTTGACCTACCTGCTGCTTTCATGCTTTAAGATTAAGGGAGTACAAGTCTTGCATCACCTCTCATGTACCAAAATGACTTGCAGTATAAATTGTTTTCTTGCAGTTATGAAGTTCTTGATTTCCCTAGTGCTGCTTTGTTTTCAAGAGTGTTTGGCAAATGTAAAAAATAATTCCCTCTCCCTTCTACCATCTCCCCCTAAAAATCAGTTGGATAATGCTGCTTTTAATTTATAGCAGCATTACTGGAATTTGGTAATTTATTTTGTTACAGTTCTACAGTCAGGAGATTCAGTAGCTTTCTTTTTAAGGGGAAAAAGTGTAAAAAGCAAAACCAAAGTGGAAAGCAGCAAGTCTGGTGTCATGGGAAAAAGAGAAATAGACTTGCTCCAAAATCCCCTGAAGTCAATTAAAAGTTTTTTTTAGAGATTTAAGGGGACTTCTAGATCAAACTTATACAAGGCTTGTTCTCCAGCCTGCGGGTAGTGGGTGGGAATCTTAGTGGATAGATGCTAGTATGTAGAGATTTTCCGAGATAGCAGCTGAGGATCGTGATGGGTTGGACTCTGTTGAAACCTGAACGATGCTTGTTTTTAGGTTGGTGTTGGAACTTAAGTGGATAGTCAGACTTCTCCTGGGGTTCCACATAGGCACCAACTTTTTTATTTTTGCTGTGGTGGGGTGGGGTCTAAGATTATGCCCCCCTCCCTGGTTGCACGGCTGGAGTGGAGGCTGTGCGGGGGTGGTGGCGGATGCAGGTCGCAAGCTCGGGGTTCACTGCCCTGTCCCCGGGAGCCCTATGCTAGCCATGCAGCCATGGCGAGGCACCCCCCACCTACCTGGCAGCAGTGGGGGGCACAGCGCCATGCTGCCACTCCTGCTGCTGCTGGGTGGGAAGGGGGGCACCTTGTCATGGCAGCAGAGCTAGGGCAGGGCTCCCAGGGGGAGGGCAGCAGGGCAGGGAGCCCCGAGCTCACATTGGCCCCTGTCCTGCACACAGATCTGGGGGCCATGTGCCCCCCCATGCCTTCTTCCCCAGGAGTCTGCACAGCAGCAGGGAGCTGGCCATCTCCCTCACCCCCTGGACGAACCTCCTGTGGCTCTCTTCTACTTCCCGCCCCCAGATCCAGGCCCTGCCCCACTCCCTCTTTCACTGTGGGGGCTCAGTCTGCCCCTCCCCTCACGGACATACCTGCAGGCAGCTGGGAGAGCTGCTTTCCACAGCTGCCTGGGGCTTTATTCCTGGCCCATGTACACGCAGCGCCCCAGCATCTTGCTCCCCACAGCCCCTTGCAGGCTGGAACTCTGCCAGCCTGCAAGAGGAAACCCACAGTTTCCTGCATTTTTTTCCCTGGTGTGCGGAAAACCCAGATCCCTGCATGATGCTGGGAATCTGGAATAAATGCTGTCCTGGAGTCATGCAGCCTGGGACTGGGACTTGATGTTCCAGTTTTGGGACTGTTCCACCCAGTCAGAGACAGGTGGTCATCCTACCCCCTTCCTGAAGGGGGCCGGGGTCCCACATGCTCAGCACCTATGGTGTTCCTTGAGAACAAAGCTAAACAAAACCTTGACTTTAATAACCTTTATGTTTGAGCCCTGCTGTGTCCATACAAATAGCCAAAAACATTCATCTTTTTCATAGTTTCATCTTGTTGTTTATGTAGTATCAAAAAAACCATGTTGTGAAAGTTAATTGTGTTAGAAAAAAGCCCTTTTAAAACAAAGGGAAAGCATTTATTTTGAAATTCCTCATTTATGTGGAATTTTCCTTTTGTTTCTTTTTTAAAGAACTTTGGTTCTGGGTTCTTAGGTCTGTGCCTTTCTTACCTCCTTTGGGGTTGAGCCTGTGCCAAATGTAGACTGATTTGCATACTGAACTTTTTTTCTTTCATCAGGCTTCCTAGGTATATGGTGACTGAAGTAGGAATTAATTCTATCAGCTTGCTGCTTAAAGAATTTAAAGTCTCTGAGTCTTAGGCAATCCAGGACTTTGTAAAGGAGGAAGTGGGAACAGCGACAGAAATGACAGAAGTGGCTCTGTCCCACTCCCAGCTTCACCCTGCACTAGGACAGGCAGACCACATTGTAGCAGCATCCAGGGACTTTTTTAAGTCCCAGAGGAGGTAACAATCCCCCCACCCCCCTGTGTCTTAGCACCCTGCCTTCTCATCTGTGGTCAGCAGCCACATCTCCTCTCTTCCCATTTTTCTAGTCCCTCACCTGGCACTACCTTTATCCCTACTGCCCCTGGCTGCCCCAGAGAGGGGTAGAGCTCCAGAGCCATTCTTACCCTGCCTCAGCCAGGCTGCAGGGGCTGAGCCAGGCTCAGCTGGGGCCAATGGCAATGGTGGCAGTGGTCAGGTTCCCCTCTCCTAAGCCTGTTCCTGGGATGGCAGGCAGGAGGAAGTCATCTGCTGCCACTGCTCTCCTCAGCTGATCCTGGTTTCCTGTGCAGCTCAGCTGGAGTGGGGCAGGAGGAGCTATGAACCTGTCTCTACCCCTGGGGCAGCCTAGTGGCAGCAGTGGGTATGGGAGGGCAAAATGGAAGGGGGAGGGTACAAGCTGTTGAGCATGGGGCACAGGGGAATCCTTACCTGCTTCGAGGTCTTAGTCCCTGGCTGCTGCTCCCAGAATGTGGTCTGAAAGGTGTGTAACCACACCACTGCACCCCTCTGGGTCCACTTTTTGGGGGTTTTTTAAGCTATCCCTGACAACATCTGGAAAATACTTCACAAAGCATTGTTCTTCTGGTAAAAATTTCACTGAAAGAGTGTGCTTTTCTTATTGCTTTGAGACTAGGTAACTTTGATTATTCTGTACTTGAGGCGAAAGGGAATGAAGATAACATAGTAAATTTGATTATAATGAGAAACTCATTATAAATTCCATTCTTTCAGATTTTCAGCATTCCCCTTACTTTGTCTGTTTTTGATCAGGGGCTGCTTATATGTTTAGGTTTCAGTCATGGTATGTTGAATGGTTTGTCAATCTCAAAACCTCCTTATAGAATTAGCTTTATTTTATAAACTTAATGCTTTATCATCACCATTTTCCCCTCTTTTTCTGGCTGCATAAATCTTACCTCAGTCTCCAGATAAATTTGAACCTGATAACTCCCTGTGATCCAGCACCCTAGTCCAGCTGATGGGCTTCCCTTGCCTTGGCACCCTGAAAAGCATGGGATGCAGCACCATGGCACACGACTCCTTCACAGGGTTGTGAGCCTTCAGCCATGGGGGAAGTAGGGAGCTATCAATTAAGCTCTACCACGTAGCCAACATTAAGCCGCATGGTGGGGCTACTCTGCCACATGTTCATTTTAGGTGTGATGGAAACAAGCCACAAAAATGTTACACGTGGAATATTTTTGTGACTGGTTTCCCATGTTCTGGTTCTATTAATTCCATGAACATGTGTCAGGCCTACTATTTATGGTATGATTAACAGGTTAATCTTGTCTTAATTTTAATGTCTGCCAGGGTCCTAAGATTGTCAAAAGGAAAGAACTAAGGACTTACACTGCAGTTCTAGAAAGAAAGGTTGAGAGAATGTGGGCAATCCTAAATTACTTTGATGAAAAATTAAATTGTCCCAAAGATGAGGACACAATTTCTGCTACATCTCTGTACAGCTGGCAAATATGTCAGTAAAATGAGTCAAAAACAACCTAATGTACCTAAACACTCTTCCATATTGTACTACAGAAGATGTTAAAAGGATCCTTCAGGACATTAAATATAGAAGGATTGTAGTCTGTATGGATTCCTTCAACAGCTTTATCTTAAAACATTAGGAAGAATATGCATGCAATTTTCCTTAGACTGATGGAATAATTGTCTAAAACTGCTAAATCTTTGAATATGGCACTTTTGCACTAATTCATTTCAAACGAGTCATGTTTTTGTCTTCAGGTTTATTGTATTAGAAAATAAATTCTTATCCCTACTTTTGCAATGGAACAGGAAACCAACTGAAACAAATGATTGTGTGTGTGCATGTTTGTCTCTGTGTGTACACAGTAATCCACCTTGACTTGCACCTTTAAAATGAGCCTGTTACAAACTCCTAATAAACTGGAGATACCCAACTGAGTTGTTAAGCTTTAAAAACAGGACTTTTATTATCCCAGGTTTCTTAATTAAACACCAAATCAGAGGTGGTCTTTAATTATCACCAGATGATTTTTATTTTTTTCTCTGGGATGTATATAAGGTAATACTTTATTAACAGTGTGGTGGCAGTCAAACAGATCTGACACTAAAACTGCATTGTAAAATACTGTTCATTATTGAACGCCATCATTTAAGGTCATGAATCAATAGAACTCCTTTCCCCTCCCATTTTCCCTCATCATAAACTTCAAATATGTCCATAGTGCACATTTTAGAAGTTCCTTACTTTTAATTAACGGAATGTAAAGAAGCAAAGAATTTCAAGATAAAGGGGCCAAGTATGCAAATGACTTCTTCACAGTTGCTGATTTTATCACAGGCAGTAAAAGTTACTTGAGTATAGCTTGGCAGAAAAAAAAATAACATGAAACAAAGTTAAAAACTCAGGGAAATAAATTGTCTTTACATACAGCTGTGTCTCGCCTTTGAAATCATGATGCGGAGTTCAATAAATATTTTAGTGCTACTAGACTTAAGTAAGTTTTACATAGCTGGGTTTCAGAGTGTTATATTTTAGCACATGAATATACAAATGCTGTTAATTTCAAAGTAAAAGAGATATTGAGGACAAAGGGACTTCTGCTTACATTGACCTTTACTTTTCTTTGGACCTTAGAAATGCCACATATAGTTCATTGCCCCATTGAAAAACCCTTAAGACTCGTGCACTGGTCGAGATTCTTAGGGAACACAAACCTCCCTGCTTCTGTACTGCCAAAGTAAAGACACACTGAGTGGACATGACCCAAATGAGGACACCTCAGAGTGTCCCAGGGGGAGTTTGAAACAGGGCTTGTAAGATAGCTGCCAAATAAATATAGTGGCCCAGCAAAACACTTGAGTACTTTATACCAACTGTCACAATTTTATTGTGAGATTTACAGCATTTGGCATTTTTCTGACCCCTTAGAATGAAGTGATGATGTGAGAATCTCAGCTTTTATTAACAAAAAAAAAAAAGGTGTCCAGCGCTTCTGAGGTTATGGAGAAAAATCTTGAAAACACATGTATGCCAAAAAAGTTTGGAGACATAATGCAAATAAAATACCCGAGGGTTTTTATTTTTGAGGATTTTTTTTTTTCACTTGTCTCTTGATTATTGAACGGTTGGGGTTGGCAGTATTATGCTCGTTTAGCACATTAAGGCTGCTGAGAGACATGGAAAAAAACAAAACAAAACAAAACAGTGCTTTACCGGAAGAGGAAGTACATTAATTCAACCTGGCTCCCTAGCGCCTGTATAAATTGCATGCTTCAGCGGAGCTTTTTGGCATTTTATTTAAAGCTGATTCAATCAGATAAAAATGCTAAAAAGCCCCGCTGAAGCGGATGATCTATATGGATATTGGGTGAACTGAATCAAACTAGTGTGATGCCTGTTCTGGGCATGTGCTATGCTCATGCGGGAGTGCTCTGACCTTAAAGTACAGCACTGCTTTCATAGATTTCATAGACATTAGGGCTGGAAGGGACCTCAGAAGATCATGGAGTTCAGCCCCTAGTTTTGTTTTGTTGGGGTTTTTTTCATGTTGATAAGCAGCCTAAGTAGTCTCATTATCTCTCTTCAGACCACTGGTGCTTAGATTTAAGCATGTACATACATGCTTTGTTGTACTGGGACCTAAATGCCCTTCATTATCAGCATTAAAAAAAAAAAAAAAGGTGAGGGTGGAAGTGCCTGTCTGCTTAGACCCAAAATGGGCGAATCTCTTTTCTTCTCTCAGTTATGTTCCTGTTGAGCACTAATGGCCAGATTAATGAATGCCAAAAAGATTCCTCAGGTTTAATGCTCTGCCAGAGACTAATAAATTATTTTTGCAGAAGGATGGAGAATCTGGTAGATATGAAGGATGAATGAAGTCTGGTTAGAATCCAGTTTCCCAAAGGTCATA